>NC_057808.1:112341125-112427247 GCF_018294505.1 Triticum aestivum
GTGGGCACGTGCATGTGTAAGTGTGTCTGTGCGGGATATATTGCGCCTGAATGTTTGTTGGTTATTCCATAGGGCAACTTCAAAATATTTAGACTCACTTTATAGTTTATGAAATATCTAGGGTAAATACTTTGTTTTAATCTAGTCTAATTGTTGATGCGATGTATGGTTTATTTTATGAGTGTACTAATGCTGCTTTGATGTATACCTTTTTGTTGGTAGATGTGTTAGCTTGCAATATTATTTGTGTTGTCTAGCCGCATCTAACAACGAAAAGTAGTTTGAAGATGATTTTGAAATAAAAGACAAATAACCAATTAACATTGGAAAAAGATCTTAAGAGAAAATTTCAAGGTGTAGCTGCTCTACTCCAAAGGAAATCTTTTTTTTTGCAACGCCTATTAGTTTTTAAATCCAGAGTCGAACCTCTGAGTTGTTGTTGTTGCATGTATCGACAAAGCGCAAGTTTAGTGTTATGCCTATGCAAATTTTGCATTGTCGTCACAATTTTATTCAAGTTTGTGGTAAATTGTGTCCTTTTATTTTAAAATTGTATTTTTGATCTTGAAATATATCCTCGATACTCAATCCTAATGAATATAAATTACCCAAGTTTTAGAATGTTTTGTTAAAGAGACTCAATATCTCTTATGTTCTTTCAAGCATAGTTAAAGTTTCATATCTTTATACTTAAATGGTTGCTTCTTATTTTCTAATTTTTCTGTCCACTTAATAGGCTGAAGGAGCACTAAGGGCCTGTTTGGGACTGCTCCGCTCCCTAAAATTCAGCTATGCTCTAAAATATTACAAATCAAACGGGGTAGGTTGACGATATGCCACTCCGCAAAAACTAGAATCTCTGATACAACTCTCTATTTTTTGTGAAGCTCTTTTGGGGGTGCACCAAAAACTATATAATCTAAAGTTGGGGGGAAATTACCACCACTGCCACCATGTTCGCACACGAACACATCGCCATGTACCCTCGACGCCAGGGGTGATGCACTGCAGCTCACGTCGAAGGAGACCCGCCGGAAGCGCGGTACGCAAGCAATCCGGGGGGTGCTTTTGAAGACCCGAAACCCCACGCACCCGGGAGGGACCCCATCAGGGCGCGCGGCATCTATGTGCTGCCCTAAGTCAACCTGATCGCCCCTAGGGCCTCGAGGTTCGCCGCCCTGCAACAATAAGAACAGACGAAGAACAAGGAAGAAGAAGAACTAGGGTTAAGGAGAAAAGATAAAGATAAAAAGTGGTAGATGATTTGATCGATTGTGTGCTGTTCAATCGGCCATCACCCCTTAGGGATATAAGAGGCAGCTGGACTTCCCGTGCAAGGAAAAGAGTTGAATTCACGTTCAAAACCCTAGTCAAATTCGGATTGGTTTTGTCTGAACTTTCCAAAACTGTTCGGTTTAAACTGGCTGCATCTTGCGGGTAACTTTTTAGGTGGTAAACGACCTCGGATTGAAACGGCCCCAAAAGCAATCTTGACTGTTTCGACGAGACGAACAACTTTCATGTTGAACGTTTTTTGATCAGAGGGCATCTTAAGGGTCAAATATCTCACACAAAACAGGCTATTATTCGCGCTACCCATCACACAGGGTGTCTGGTGGGACGCACCACTTTTGGCTCGTGATAGGGTCGCACTTAGATGGCCGTAACTTTTACATACGATCTCAGATTGATACGATTATTATATAAATCGATCATTTCGACGAGACGAAGACAATTCATATACAATGTTTTTCGATATGAGGCCGTCTTGGGGGCGTAATCAGCCTAATAGTGTTCTGAATATAAAATCTCAGTATTTCGAACACAACTTCGGCCTTCGAGATAAGATCAGATGGTGATGGCCCAAACTTTAAAGATGTTCATATCGACAATACGAAACTTTTTTATGTAGATCACTTCTCCATTTTAGGCCATATTAATTAAGTTCTTGACCGTGCCAAAATCTGGTGTCAATACATGCCCCCCTATTTTTGGGTAAAACTTGGATGCCGAAAAATAATTTGTCCAGAGTTTGTTCTAAGGACGATGTCAACACTCCATCGTCCATTTATATGTGCTTAGGGCAATAATTATATATCGGCCATGTATTTGCTTAGGGCGATAGTTATATATCGGCCACTTTGATTAGCAACAAAATACAGCTAATCGAATGTATGGTGATGAGGTAAAACCCTTGCATGTTGTAAGAAGTTATATTGCGTCCATGGATCAAAATAAGACCATCGAGGGTAACCAGTCATACCCGAGGATGAATTCCATGTCATCGACATCAATGACATAGTTGGAGAATGTGGATAATGTGTTCACCGAAGACGTTGAAACCTTCGACTTGGTCGTTCATAATTTACACTCTTTTCCTTCTTTACCTTTGTCGCACATCTTGCAATGGAATATTGCACATTACTCTTATTTTGATTATTTCCCTTGGGAACCCATGCCATGTTTCTCTTTTCGAGCTCTTGTGCACTAAGTTTTTGTAATTTCTTCTTTTGCCAATACGATAAGACGAGTGAGCGCCCCGGCTGTGATTTTGTTTGAACTAATGACAATTCTTGTTTTACCTTGTGCACTATCAACTTCTTTTCTTCATATTTCGCACTTTGATTCTCGACAATTGATTGCTTCATCTCATTGCCTTTAGTAGCCAATGTTAACACTTTAATTGGCTCTTTATCCTTTAAGATCAAATCTGAATTGGCACTCTTACGACCATCTTTTTTAACTCAATATACTTGCTTGATCACCTCTTTCTTCTTTCTTGAGCTCCGGACCGATTCTTTCTTATTGAGACGGTCTTGAACATATGACTGCTCACTGAACGTTGATCTTCTTGGAGCTGCATAATAATGGTGAGATGGTCTAAATATGATGGAGAATGTGCCATTGTATCATACCTGTCCCATGATGAATATCGATCTACATGAGCATAGGGAGGCATCCACGGCATTGGCATTAGCAACCCAAAATAAGGATATGAATACGTTGCATTAAAATTCTCTTCTTGCCAATACCGATCCTTGGATTTGCGCCTAGGGGGTGATCTTGATGCTTTTGCATTATTCGGCCGATAAGCACCATTCTCTTCACTTTTGTTTTAATATTTATCTAATAACTGTGCAAAAGTGACCTTGGATTTCTTATGCTTCTTGCGGCATTTATCTCCTTTGGTTTTGCTTGCGTCGATCTTTGGATTGCTTTGTTGCCCCCCAGTCCTTGGCGTGTTTATTGTAACTTCAATAGAACTCATGCCTTCAAGAATATTTTTATTCTGCTCTTCAACAACTTCTTTACTTGAAAGCTTGATTTCATCACCTGCAACTTTTACCTTCTCTTTAAATGGATCGGCTTGAAGCATCCGATGCAAAAAGTTTTTGCCATCAGAACCAATCGGAATAGATTGGTCATCTCTTGGTGTTTCAACAAATTTCAATTGTCCTTTATCAATGTGTCGGTGTACAAAAGAAGGGGCGCACCTTTGTACCCCTTTACCTGTGCACGGATAGTCGGAGCCGCGCCCACGGCCGCACCAAGCAGAACAGGGGAGGTGAACCAAGGTAATACCGAAGCCCAAGACAGCCAGGGCAACGCCAAGGCCAAGACCACAAAGAGCAGAGGGACGAAGCAGGTTCCCCCGGCAAGACCCTTGCCGGGGCAGCCTCCGCGGCCCCCGGCAAGGCCCTTGCCGGGCCGGCTCGTCCAACACCAGCGGAGCGCACCACCCTTGAGCCCACGGTCTCCAACACCATCAACCACGTTGGGCCAGGGCTCGGGAGGCACCCCCATGGTGGCATGTAGATCTTTGTGAAGACAAGGAACACTCAAGATCAGATGAGGATTAAAAGATAACGATCCTCGGCAAGATCCTTGCCGAGGAGAGCCACAAGACCCCCGGCAAGATCCTTGCCGGGGACGACAGCACGCCATGGCAAGACCCTTGCCGGGCCACCCGGCAAGGCCCTCGCCAAGGGCGCCAGCAGGGCCACCTCCAGGCCCGCGACAGCCAAGCCTCCACCGCCGTTCGCATGCAGCTGCCAGCCCAACCAGCTGGGTAGGCACCTGCGTGGTGACATGCAGCTTCCAGGCCAACTCAGCACACGCCTGCGTGGCGGCATATAGATCTTCGTGAAGACCCTACCACCGCGCCACCTCAGCTGCCTGCCTGCCTACATGGCGCCGCATGCGTCGCTGGCCAAGGCGCGCGTCGAAGCGAGGAGGAGCGGCGACGGACGGGACGGGCCTCGCTCCCGTCCCCGATAAAGCAAGGGGGCATCCTCCGCGGCGATCTTCTCGGCCTCCGCCGTGGCGTCCTTGGCCACGTCCTCGATGACGGTGTCCAGGTCCTCTCGGTCCGCCGAGAGAGGATCTGGATATCAAGAGGAGGGTAGGGTAGAGCCAAGATCAAAGATTCAAAAAGAAAAGAAAAAGAACAGAGACAAAAGGCGAGCGGCTTACCCATGCCAGGTTGAGGAACAGAGGTCCCCTCCGCGCCGGCATCTGGCGCCGAGGCGAAGCCACCAGCACCCAAGTTCTCCTCCTCCTCCTCCATGTGCGTGGGCTCGGGGCTTGGCGCCCTTGCCGAGGATGCCCCTCGGGGCGGCGTGGTTGATGGGGACGGCATGTTGGGAGTAGCCCTCTGTGGCTCCTGCTGCTGCTCTCCTCCTGCATACACAGCAAGGTCAACACGAAAGCATCGTACCCCTGACACATGTCGACGAGGGGTGAGTGAGGAACTTACGTTGGGGGCTGCGCTGGGGGCTGCTGTCCGGGCTGCTCAACACCACCAATGGCGCCCTTGAAGTACCAGCCGGGGGCTGGCCGCCCGCCGAGGCCTTGGCCCTCTTCACCCTCCGGGCTAGCGTCTTTGCGTCCCTGCAAGGATGAAAACAAGTCAAGACAAACGGTGCAGGTTGAGGAGATAGAGATGACAGGAAAAGAGCAGGATACTTACTCATCGTCCACCTCCTCCTCTGTTGCCTTTCTCTTCCTCCTCGGGCTGAGGGACCCGAAGTCAAAAGTGCCCCCCGCGTCGGCGTCTGCCGGAGGAGGGGAGGAGGGCGGAGTCTGCACGCGCTTGGACGAAGAGGAAGCAGATGCCTTCTTCTTCGCCACCGCGGCCTTCACCACCTTCTTCGCCGCCGCAGCCCTCGTCTGACGCGTGGACTCCTCCGGGGACTTTGGCCGCCGCGCGACCTTGACGGGCCGCACCGGCTCACCAGAAGTGGCCTGCCACAGGACTCGCCCTCTCCCCGTGGCCGGAGGGTCAACAGCCCCGGCCTCCTCCTCCGATGACTCGTTGGCCGCATCCTCAACCAGAGGAGCCTCGGTGCCGGCGTTGCAGGCTTCCCCGGCGGCCGCCGCCCACCGGGCGAGCTCCTCCTCCTCCGCGGTCGTCACGGCCTTTTCCTCCACACCACTAGCGTTGCCGGCCTCTTCGGCAAGCTACGCCTCCCTCGCCCTGGCGGCGATGTAGTCCAGCTCCGCCTGGGAGGTGTCCTGGACGAGCTGCCGCTCGGCATCGGCATTGACGTATCCCTCGTGCAGAGTATTGAAGAACTGCTGCACCTGGATGTCCTCCGGCTCGACCCAGCTCGGGTCAGGGCCATGCGCGTTGCAGTCTGGCATCATGGCGATGATGTCGATCCGGCGTGAATTATTGCATAGCGGGACCACTCCTGCCGGCAACTTGAACAAAGGCCCCTTGACGACCTTGCCGGCCTTCGCGGCGGCCCTCGCGACCTTGCCGGTCCTCTCGACCTCGCCGTCGCGGCCCACGTCGAGCTGGAAGAGCCGCTGGCAGAAATGAGCATGCCCCGTCATTGTGAAATTGTGGTCGAGGCCAGGGCGAAGCCGCATGATGTCGGCGGGGTTCGTGAAGAGCCAGGCCGGCCTCCCCTTGTTGTGCAATGGAGCGATCCAGCGGCGGATGAAGTCCGCCCCGATCATCTCAAGGGTGAGCCCGGCCTCGGTGAGCCGAAGGATCCTGGTGGTGGCGATCGTGAGGTTCTCGTCGTCGGCATCGACGTCGCTCCAATCACTTCTGCGGACCGGCGGCGCCCGGCGAACTTCGCAGAACGCCGGCGGGTCCTTTTCTTCAATCCAGCACCACCGGCCCTGCCACTCTTCCCACCTCTCCTTCATGGCGCCATCCGGGTACGCTCCCTTGGATCTTGGGATCCAGGTGACGCAACCGGAGATGGCGCCCCCCGTTTGAATCCGAGGGAAGAAGTAGTGGTGGAAAAGCGCCATATTGGGGTGCACCCCGGCGAAACCTTCGCAGAGGTGCGCGAAAAGGGCCATGCATGCCACCGCATTTGGGGTAAAATCCAAGAGGCGTAAGCCAAAGGTATGCATGATGTCGCTGAAGAAATCGGAGAAGGGAGGACAAAGCCCGCAGGAGAAATAGTCGACAAAGAAAGGGTACCGATTCGGGGCAGCCTCGGCGCAGTTGGCGGGGATGACGCGCGTGGCTGGGTGCCCTGTCTTCTCCCCCCCCCGTCTTCACCCCCCACAGGGGCCTGAAGGCTTCCCGGAGCTCGAACACATCAACTGTCGAGAGGAAGTAGGCGGACTGCGTCCGCTGCACCGCCAGCGCGCTCTCCGGCGGCTTCCGTCGCTCCAGCATCCTTGGCCACTCCCTTGCCCTTGGTGGATTTGGGCGCCATGGCGGCTGGAGGAGGGGGGCAAGAAACAGAGGGCGGCAAGAACGCAACGGCGGCGAGCAAGAGCGAAGCTTAGGGAAGAAGAGGAAGACGAATGGAGGCTTCCGAGATTGGGATTGCGCGGAGGGTAAAAAGAACAGTGCGCTCGCGGTTACCCCTTTTTATGGGGAAGGTGCAGGTCGTGCTGCCCATTTACTGCGATGTAACGCATGTGTGCGGGAACCGCCCCACGCATGCCGCCCACGTCACGCGCACCCCTCCACGTCGCGCATTCAACGCGGGTCGTGGGAAGCGCAGCGCGCAAAAAGTTTTTACCGCAGTAAAAACCGCCCCTCCTGCCCGCGCACCGTTTTGGGCCTAACCCAACAACGTGTCGCGCTTATGTGTGGCCCAGGCCCGGGGGCTCCCGTCGGTGTACAAAAGAAGGGTGGCACCTTTGTACCCCTTTACCTGTGCACGGACAGTCGGAGCCGTGCCCACGACCGCGCCAAGCAGAACAGGGGAGGTGAACTAAGGTAATACCGAAGCCCAAGACAGCCAGAGCAATGCCAAGGCCAAGACCACAAAGAGCAGAGGGACGAAGCAGGTTCCCCCGGCAAGGCCCTTGCCGGGCGGCTCGTCCAACACCAGCGGAGCACACCACCCTTGAGCCCACGGTCTCCAACACCATCAACCACGTTGGGCCAGGGCTCGGGAGGCACCCCCATGGTGGCATGCAGATCTTTGTGAAGTCAAGGAACACTCAAGATCAGATGAGGATTAAAAGATAACGATCCTCAGCAAGATCCTTGCCGAGGAGAGCCACAAGGCCCCCGGCAAGATCCTTGTCGGGGACGACAGCACGCCATGGCAAGACCCTTGCCGGGCCATCCGGCAAGGCCCTCGCCAAGGGCGCCAGCAGGGCCACCTCCAGGCCCGCGCCAGCCAAGTCTCCACCGCCGTTCGCATGCAGCTGCCAGCCCAACCAGCTGGGCAGGCACCTGCGTGGCGACATGCAGCTTCCAGGCCAACTCAGCACACGCCTGCGTGGCGGCATGCAGATCTTCGTGAAAACCCTACCACCGCGCCACCTCAGCTGCCTGCCTGTCTACATGGCGCCGCATGCGTCGCTGGCCAGGGCGCGTGTCGAAGCGAGGAGGAGCGGCGACGGACGGGACGGGCCTCGCTCCCGTCCCCGATAAAGCAAGGGGACACCTAAGCTACGCATTAAATGCGTCTTGTCCTGTAATATGAGCGATAAGCTCATAGCACTGTAGGCCTTTCCACCTCATGTGTGCCACTATGGTAGCCCCTTTCGACTATAAAAGGAGGCACATGGCATACTGGAGAGGGATTCGGCTCTTTTGAACCACGCGGCCACCGCAGCTAGTTCAAGAGCTCAAGAACACTCAATACATCCAACAAAGCAGGACTAGGATTTTACGCATCCTCGCGGCCCGAACCTCGGTAAACGATCCTTGTGCTGATTACTAATCTTGCTCTTCTCACGACCCCGCGCCCCGGCAACCGTAGTAGGGATTCTTGTGATCCCATAGGTGTCATTTCCCACCGACACAATGGCCAATTTAACTATTTGACGAAACATGTTGCAATCCTCGAAACTATGCTTGGACGAATCATGCAACTTACAATACATTCGTCCCTGGATGGATGGCTTGACATGGTGATCAAGAATTCTAATGTAATTATTTTTCATCAACAAATCAAATATTTGATCACACATGCTTGAGTTGAAGGTATACTTCTTGTTTTCTAGCCGATCTTGGTGTACGAACGGCTTTGGAGGTAAGCAAACGAATGGTACAGATTTGGAATCTCCCCATTCGGCTATGCATTGTGTTTTCCACTCTATCTCCGATGTCTTTGGATAAGATATTATATTAGCATCGGATTTCTCAAAAGAATTTAACATTGGCTTTAAATTTCTGAAACGAAAATAGTTAGAACACACGTGTCTCAATTGAGACCAAGTGCAAGCCAAGTATGAAACAAGCAAAGCTACCCACTTAGAGATAAGTTTTAAGTAAAGCAATGGGGAAGCCTTTGGCTGCAATAATAAGTCACTATCGGTCTTTATGAATGGCACAATAGGTTGACTGATATACTTTGTCACAAATTTGTTGCTAACAAGTAAATTACCCTTCATCATTGGTCTTTCAAAATTACTTATAAGATTTTTCCTAATAGATGCATCAACAATAAAGTTGTGACCAAATCTGAAAATAGGTAAATCACTTGGTAGACATACCTCTTCATACACGTTGGGAGAGCATGAGGTTGTATCACTTGAATAATACTATGTTCCACTTTTGAATAACTCTCCAATGCCTTGGCATCCTCTTTTTCTTCGATAGATTCGGTACACATACTATTTGATTCGGCTTTTTCAATAACCGAATTTTCTTTGTTACCTGAATCAATACTCTTAGCTTTTTGAATTTGCAAGGCTTCTCGCTCTTGTCTAATTTTAGCCCACATCTCAGATTGACGAGCTTTGAACCTTTTCATCTCAATTTCCATCCACTCCTCATGAGATTGCCCCCAATACTTTGAGACTCTTTCGGCAATGAGGTGCCGAAACTCTGCAATTGTTTAGGTGGTACACTGGATGGTACAGCACTGGACGACTGCACAACTCTAGCTTTTACAGCAGCAAAATCATGAGGCTTCCAGCCTTCTATTAGTTCCCGGCGAATAGAGTTGCACAAATCCCAAGAGAATGTAAGCTTGTTCTCAATTACTCAGTCTGGATATGGTTGCCTCCCGATGCTTTTAGATTCTTTCGATAATGAGATGTTGCCAAAATTATGTAATTGTGTAGGGGGGACATGATATGCGACGGTAGTAGGTGAAGGCATTTGTGCTCCTGCAGGAGTTTCAGTTATTCGGCCATGACCGTGAAGGTGCGGAGCCGAATTATGGATATCAACAGTTGCGTATGGTGCCAAAAAATTAGTAGCATGAGGTGTAGCATATGATGTTTGAGGGTAATTGGCTGAATAACTAGTAGTAGCATGGCCAATTCCCCTATCCACCGGCATGTTTTGATCAACATGTTGCAAATTAGTTGCCTATGAATAAAAGGATGAAACACTATGTTGCATGCCATTGAAAGTTCCTACATGGGGTGTTTCAACTTGATTAACCGAACTCATCATGTTGTTCATCGGCATATAGATTTGTCGGGTTGCCGATGCATTGGAGTTGGGATACATATGTTGCATGTTGCTAAAATTATATGAAGTTGAAGCATGAAGATTATTCTTAATCGGCTGTTGCACATAATTAGATGCATGATTGATAAAACTAGGGCTAGCCGATACATTATGCTCATTAGACGATCTAGCAACAACATATGCATTATTTGCATCTACATAAGTGAATTGGGTATTCATATTACCTTTCTAGATTGCAAACCCTAGATGACGATCTCTTCGTAGCAAGAATGAGACGGAGACCGTTCAAAGCTTCAGACGGAGACCGTTCAAAGCTTCTTCCCCAGTGGAGTCGCCAAAAAGTGTGTTCGCACACGAACACGTCACCGTGTACCCTCGACGCCGGGGGTGATGCACCGCAACTCACGTCGAAGGAGACCCGCCGGAAGCATGGTACGCAAGCAATCCGGCGGGTGCTTTTGAATACCCGAAACCCCATGCACCCGGGAGGGACCCCGTCAAGGCGCGCGGTGTCTATGGGCTGCCCTAGGTTGACCTGATCGCCCCTAGGGCCTCGAGGTTCGCCGCCCTACAACAATAAAAACAGACGAAGAACGAGGAAGAATAAGAACTAGGGTTAAGGAGAAAAGATAAAGATAAAAAGTGGTAGATGATTTGATCGATTGTGTGTTGTTCAATCGGCCGTCACCCCTTAGGTATATAAGAGGCAGCTGGACTTCCCGTGCAAGGAAAAGACTTGGATTCACGTCCAAAACCCTAGTCAAATTCGGATTGGTTTTGTCCGAATTTTCCAAAACTGTTCGGTTTAGACTGGCTGCATCTTGCAGGTAATTTGTGAGGTGGTAAACGACCTCGGATGGAAACGAGCCCAAAAGCAATCTTGACCGTTTTGACGAGACGAACAACTTTCATTTCGAACGTTTTTTGATCAAAGGACATCTTAAGGGTCAAATAGCTCGCGCAAAACAGGCTATTATTCGCGCTACCCATCAGACAGGGTGTCTGGTGGGGCGCGCCACTTTTGGCTAGTGATAGGTCCGCACTCAGATGGCCGTAACTTTTACATACGATCTTGGATTGATATGAGTTTTATATCAAAATCAATCGTCTCGACGAGACGAAGACAATTGATGTAGAATGTTTTTCGATATGAGGCCGTTTTGCGGGCGTAATCAGCCTAATAGTGTTCTGAATATAAAATCTCAGTATTTCGAACACAACTTCGGCCTTTGAGATGAGATCAGATGGCGATGGCCCAAACTTTAAAGATGTTCATATCGACAATACAATTTTTTTTATGTAGATCAATTCTCCATTTGAGGCCATATTAATTAAGTTCTTGACCGTGCCAAAATCTGATGTCAACACACCAGTAAGTGGATACCCCTTTCTTTCTTCCTATGTCATCCAATCAAATATATTCTTTCCATCAAATTTCTCATTATTAAAGATGGACCTAGCTGGAAGCCAAACACGATAAACTTCTCTTTGGTGGAGCTGCAACTCTTGCGTGGAACTGCTCTAAAGTAGATTTGGCTGAGTGAAACTGATTTTGATGGAGCAGATTAGTCCCAAACAAGCCCTAAGCATGGATAACTAGGATCAATTTAGGAAATAATTGTATGCAAGATATCAACCAATAATTGCTCACGTGAAGGGAAATAAAACCGAAAAATACATCAGATGCAAATGTAAGGCCAGGTAAAAAGGCAACTTAGGTATACAGAAGTTTCATATAACTTAGCGATAGACAAATGGAATATTGCAAAATGAGCTCAATTCTATTGGGCCCCTTTAGGAGAACAAATAACATAGAAGCGCATCTTATAGTTTCAAAATATATATATTTTACACAAGTATGTACACACTCTTGACTGTTTGGTGTGTGTTTTCATGAAGTATTCTGTCTATTTCAGTGCTATTTCAAAAGATAAATACATGCATATAACAGATGTATTTTTTCACTATTATGGATCAACAAAAAAAAAATTTAGTGCGAAGCCCACAAATGAAAATATCTAGCAACTAAGACTTAAGTGTGGATTTCTTGCCCTCGGTTTTGCAAAATTAAAAATAAGATTTTTAAGGTTAAATTTTTTCTGAAAAAACATACACACATACCTAATGAACTACACACAAGTAAAATTCAAAAATATAGGATGTCTATACTACATTCCTGTAAATTTTCATGATGAAATACTTTGGCGTACGATACACACACAAAAAATCACTGACTTTATAGTGAGTAGCACATGATTTTTTGTGTAGTTCGCACCAAAATTTATTACATCAAAGATTTTGCAGGAACGTAGTACACATACCTAGGTATATTTGTTTTCAGATTCTTTTGACACTTTGAAATATGATTTCTGATTTTTTTTTTCAAAAATCTATGCTCGATGGAGCTCCGGAAGGCATTTCCAATAAAATTAACAGATATTTAGATCTCATCTATATGTACGTGTAGAATCTTTAAAAAAAAATTGAACTTTGAAATATGCTTTTTAAATAGCAGGACCCAATAGACCCCTTAAGCAAAACAACCATTCTTAACAACCTGCATTCTATAAGCTACAGGAAGAGAAGAGCTTCCCCCTCAAAAAAAGATAAAAAAAAGATAGAGAAGAGTTTGACGCGTGCACGGCAAAGCCGGCAACAAGCTAACCAACAAGAACATATATTTCCTAAAAACAGGGAACATCAAACAAATGAGGAACTACCTATTCATGCTCTACTTGCTTCTCCATTGAGTGAAGAATGCCTGCCCTCTTGAATGCATCAATGGATCCAGATGCAAAAGGATGGGGCATGGCATGGCCACTCCACCCATGCATGTCCTCCACTGCGTGATAAGGGAAAAACATTTTGAATAAATAAATAGTACTCTACTGTAATAAATAAACAACTCCCAACTACACTGCCATTTCATATCATACGTATCAGTCATACAGTATCATTGTTCACCTTTCCATCTCCTATATAAGCACGCAGCTCACACGCTTCTTCTCCACCCATCCAAGCCGCACCCACTAGCTCCCAGCTGCAGCAAGCAAGCGAAGCTCGTGCGTGAGCGAGCGACCGAGCGAGCTGAAAAACCACCCTACAAAGCTCCGGCTGAGCCACCCGTCCGGCCGGCGACGATGCCGATGCTCATCCCCGACGACGTTCGCGCCAAGGCGGAGATCTACACCGGCGACGCGGCGGGGCAGGAGAAGACGCGGCTGATGCTGGCGGAGACGGAGCTCCCCAGCGGCCTCCTGCCGCTCAAGGACATCATCGAGTGCGGGTACGTGGAGGAGACCGGCTTCGTGTGGCTCAAGCAGAAGAAGCGGGTGGACCACTACTTCGCCAAGGCCGGCCGCCACGTCTCCTACGCCACCGAGGTCTCCGCCATCGCCGAGAAGGGCCGCCTGAAGAAGATCTCCGGCGTCAAGGCCAAGGAGATGCTCATCTGGGTCAACCTCCACGAGATCTGCGTCGACGACCCGCCCACCGGCAAGCTCCACTGCAAGGCCATCGGCGGCCTCTCCCGCAGCTTCCCCGTGGAGGCATTCGAGGCCACTGACGCCCTGGCCGTGCCCGTCACCGGACGTCTCAAGAAGAAGACAGAGAAAGAGAGCACCGACAAGAAAGACGAGAAGGAGGAGGATTCAGCAGAGAAGCCGAAGGAGGAGGCAGCAGAGAAGCCCAAGGGGGCCGCCGTCGCCCCCGCCCCCGCCGCCGTCGATGAGATCGGTCAGAAAATGAAGGAGATGAACACGGAGGCACCCGTGCAGGCGGAAGCGGTGGCAGCCAAGAACTGATCGGTGGCGGCGACGGCGACGGCGGCACGTCATGATCGGTTACCTAGTCATAAATTTGTTTCAGAATAACGCATTGCATTAGCATGTCATCAACCATCCACACATATGTATCACCTGATCGATCGATGAGAGTTCAGTTCGACAACGATGTAATTTACTCCTACCTTTTTTTTCTGGTTTTAATGTGATGAAATTTAATGGATGCCATTGCCATGAGCTGGCGCTACCCGATCGATCGATCGTACTACTACTGCTACGCACTGCCTTCGTTAATTTAGGTACTCATACTTTATCTGAGGTGGCAGGAAGCAAGCAAATGGGTGAGTAAATTGGGGGAGCAGTAGTGGTCACCTCACCTCTGTTTCTCTTCTTCTCGGTGAGCATTGAATCCCATGTGTTCCTCTTCAATTTGGTGGGATCTTGGAGTAGATTCCGCTACTTACCTTCCAGCATTCTTCGCTGCTTGCTTAGACTACCTGCGCTTAGACTACCCACAGTGAGAGTAACATAGATGGTAATATCACACTTATCTAGATAAAATAGATGATGTGGCATGTAATTAATGAAGAAAAAGAGACACGTGGTAACATAGCTAGTTACTGTAACATTACACATATCAAAAAAGATGAGTCTAAAACGTACTCCCTCCATTCCAAAATATAGTGCGCCCGCGCTTCCCGAGGTCGAATTTTGACCATAAATTTAACGAACGAGACCGACTGCGGCGGGTGAAAAAATTACATAATTAAAAACTTCTTTCGAATACGAATTCACTGATATAATTTTTGCTCCCGCCGCAATCGGTCTTGGTAGTTAAATTTACGGTCAAAGTTGAAGCACGGAGATAGAGGAAGCACTACATTGTGGAATGGAGGGAGTAATAAATGAAGTGATGCATGACATAACACATATATTACTACCCACTGTGAAGATAGTAACATAGACTAGTAACATATACTCTAAGTTACTTTCCATTGTGATTAGTCTTAGTTGAGTACTATTCTAACCATCCTATAATATAATAATGTTTTTGACACTTAGCGGATCTGGGCGAGCAGATGCATGGTAAAAACAAGACTGGGCAGGGCGGGCCTAAAGCGGTAAAAACCAGAATGAGCAGATGCAAGGTAAAAATCATATGGTGCACATGGTTTGTTAGGCTGCATGTAGGTTCTCACGATTGGTAATCTGCATTAGCTGGGCTGATGCACTATAAGCTGTTTGGTTGCATACAATGAACATGATTAAAAGTTAACAATCACATATTTCACACTGAAAACACTAGAGTACCTTGGCGACTGCAGTGCCCGCAGCATCGCGTCCTACATGCCTAGCACGGAGTCACAGGCAAGCGATCCCGTCAAGAGCGTGGCGTATCAGTTGTTAGCGTGGCGTGAAGAAAGTCCAGGAGAAGGGACGAGGAGCAGAGCGTCGAGGGAGAGTACGAGGAGAAATGTATACAACCTACCAAACACGCCAAAATGCGTACAGCTACAAACAACGGATGTGAGAAACTATGGATATGCACAGCCGTGCATGGTTGTAAAAAAAATTGACCTTTTTTCACAACGTATGTATAGCAATCCTTGGTTTTACTACTCATCCTGACACGTGCAAGAACAAGGAGTAAAGTATTTTTTGACGGGACAAGGAGCGACCAGTTTATAAAGAAAACCAGACCAAAAACTAAATAACTCACACACCATCCGACTAGTTTATAAAGGAAACCAGACCAAACTGAACAACTCTCACATTATCCGACGATAATCTAAACGAACCATCAACACCTATCATATGCTCTCCATCTAGGATGTCCTTGAACAAGAACTTCGACAACAACTTTAGCAAGGAAACAACACCCAAGGAACGCCATCATCCCGACATCGATCCCCATTGACCACAAAACATTTCATCCTGATTTGCACATGACTATCCACCAAACCATGGGTAACAAGTCCGGCCCAACCAACAAGCCGTCACTACCGCTCCCAAACGATTGATCAGGGCGAGTGTTGAGGAAAGTACTCTTCGGCAATGCCTCCAAGGAGGTAAATGATGGCCAGACGAGTCCTCATCACCAGCATCGATCCCCATCTAATCCAAAACTCTCGTCCATAGCCTGATGCCTCACCACCTTGACAGATCTCATGGAGAGGCCGAACCGTTGCCAACCTGTGAGATGGAACCATGACTCCATTTGTATTCATCAGTGGTGAGCCATGCCAAACGGGGTAGAGGCGCTTCTAGCCAACACAAACTCCACATTGGGAGCCCAAATGGACGTCGGCACCACCCCTCCAATATCGTCATGAAGCCTCACCAGTGCTATTAGCTAACCCTGTCGCGCAATCATTGGAGTCGGCCCGTGGGTGGGAAGGAGGGCAACCGCACTGCTCGCGTGCCCTGGCCGCAGCTTATGCGAGTCCAACGACCATGCCGCCAGCCAAACATGACGCTTGATGCCAACCAGTGGAACCGCAAGATCGCCCCACGCCACCCTTGGCTAGACGGGCGCCCCTATATCTCATTGTACGCGAGATTAAACCTGGGCATTCTCCGGGCCAGGCCGGGTTCCACAAAGCCTGACCCCCAAATCCCAAGCATTGGCCCAAGTAGTAGCTCTGCAAAATCCCTACTTTTCGTATTTAAATAATAAAATAACTATTTTCAGGGATTAATACTATAATGATATGCCTATATTTATATAAAAAAACTTGAAAATCATGTTTTCCCGGGCTTTGGGCCGGGCTGCAGCTGGAAAGTGGGTCCCAAGCCCGACCTGGACGCCGGGCTTCGGGACAGGCCTATCGGGTCGGGCCACCCATGCCCAGGTTTACGCGAGACAGAGGCAAAGCTCGTGTCGGGTGGGCCAGCCCAGCCGCAGGAGGCTACAACCTCCTTTTCCTGTTTTTTTACGTTTTCTATTTTTAATTTTTACTTTTATTTATACTTTAATATATTATAAATATATATTAAAAAAATCTATAAAAAGCATTTCAAAAGTGTTGACCAAGCATTTAAAAAAGTGTAATTTGTATAGAGAAAATGTTTATCACGTATATGAACAATGTATTAAAAAATTGATCATGTACTCAATAAAAATGTTAATCAAGCATTCGGAAAATTTTAAATGTGTATAGTAATAATGTTGACCATGTATTAAAAAATGATGCTTTTTTGATCATGCATAGAAAAATGTTAATCAAGCATTTAAAGAAAATGTTGAACAAGTTTTTCAAAATGTTAATCAAGCATTTGGAAATGTTAAATGTCTAGTAAAAAATGTTGACAATGTATTAAAAATGATTAAATTGATTTACCATGTATATAAAAAATTTAAGCAAGCATTTGAAAAGAATGTTGAACTAGTATTTAAAAAATGTTAATCAAGCATTTGGAAATTGTTAAAAATGTGTATAGAAAAAATGTTGACCATGTATTAAAAAATTATGAATGTTTTTATCATGTATATAAAAATCTTCATCAAGCATTTGGAAAAATGCCGAACAAGTATTTAAAAAATGTTAATCATGCACTTGAAAAATGTTAAATGTGTATAAAAAATGTTGACCATGTGTTAAAAAAGGGTGAATTTTCTTGATCATTTATATAAAAATATTGATAAAGCATTTGAGAAAAATGTCGAACAAGTATTCAAAAAATGTTTAATGTGTACAGAAAAATGTGCCCATGTGTTAAAAAATGTTAAAATTGTATTTGAAAAATGTTAATCAAGAATTTCAAAATAAAAGTTGAATGTGTATAGAAAAATGTGGACCATGTATTTAAATATGTTAATCTGGTATTTGAACAAAACTGATAAAAAACAAGAAAGAAAGAAACAAACCCAAATAAAAGCGAAGAGAAAATAAAGAAAAGAAAAAACAAAGTGAAAACCGAGACAGATATGAAGAAAACCGAAGAAAGACAACAGAAAAAGAAAAGAAAACCCAATTAAATTAGAGAAAATCGGGGAAACACAAAAAAAAACAGAAATGGAAACATAAAAAACCCAGAAAATCCAGTGAAAGCGTCGGGGGCATGGCACGCGGGCAGGCAACGGAACCCGGATCCCTTTCAAAAACATCGGGGCTAGCCAAAACCCTCAATCCGGCTTGCCCCCGGCCGGCTCCCCAGTGCGAACCGGTCGGGTGCCGCGACCCGGCCGGCCGTCCACGAGAAGTCAACCCCCAGCGGTAGGCAGGCGTGGCTATAGTATGCCCCCTTTACGCCGGCCCCAGCAGGCGCGGCAGCGGTGCTCCCCACGCCCCCGCCAGGTGTGGGCAGTTTCCTGGAGGCGCAACCCTGTAGCAAGGCGGCGCCGCCGTCCTGTGACGCTCGGTGGGGTGTGCCACAATATCCATCAATCGGCCGTACCCTTGTCCGGCGGCCGCGGTATGGCCCGCACCTGGCGGACCCGGCGAGACCCTCACCCGACGGACTCGGCAGTCCTGGCGGCCCCCACTGCCGGCTCCCAGACGCTTACACCAGGGCCCCGCGCCCATGTAATATTACCATTGTAACCCCGGGGGGACAACCTATAAGACCCCCCGGTGCCCCTTCGTGCAGGGGGTCGAACTCTAGAACACACACACGTTGGAGAGGCAGAGCATGCACTGGCCTGTCTTCCTTCGCCCCACGAACAACTCCTGGAGCAAACCTGTAACCACTTCATATCGACCATATTCGGCAGGATTAGGGGTGTTATCTCTCCGGAGAGCCCCGAACCTGGGTACGTCTCGTGTCTCCCACTTGCGCGTGCCAACCTCGCCTCTGGAACCCACCGGTGATCTTTGTGTCTGTCTCCACCTTTAGCCATCTTATGGCATCTGCCGTGAGATCACCACGACAATTGGCGTCCACCGTGGGGCAGCTCGCGGTGCCGGCCGGAGTCAAGTTCCAGACGAGGCCCTTCACCTGCTCTGGCGAGTGCATCATGCATGGTTGGTTCGCGCGTCCGGCGCAGACGCTGCCGGCTTCGTCACTGGCTCCATCGTCCCTTTTTGTGCGTTCTGCGTCTCCATTGCGCTCGTCCCCGACGGGTACCCCAGCGGGGTGCACGACGTCTCCACCTCCCCCGTCCCCGCCGGCGCGTCGTCTTCGACAACGTGGCAAATCTTTGCACCCGCGTGGAGGTGCTAACCACCGGCTCTACCTCCTCCTCGCCTAGCAGCGTGGCTAAGGCTGCCGCGGCCAAGGCCGCAGCGGCTCGCGCCGAGCGGGTTGACTCGCTGCGCGCTATGATACGTCTCCAACGTATATATAATTTATGAAGTATTCATGCTATTATATTATCCTTCTAGGATGTTTTATATGCATTTATATGCTATTTTATATGATTTTTGGGACTAACCTTAACCCAGAGCCCAGTGCCAGTTTCTGTTTTTTTCCCTTGTTTCAGTGTTTCGCAGAAAAGGAATATCAAACGGAGTCCAAACGGAATGAAACCTTCGGGAGCGTGATTTTTGGAACGAACGTGATCCAGGAGACTTGGAGTTGTAGTCAACGAAGCTTCAAGGTGGCCACGAGGCAGGGAGGTGCGCCTGCCCCCTGGGTGCACCCCCACCCACGTGGGCCCCTCGTGGCTCCCCTGACTGACTTCTTTCGCCTATAGATATCGATATACCCTAAAAACATCGGGGAATAGAATAGATCCGGAGTTCCGCCGCCGCAAGCCTCTGTAGCCACCAAAAACCAATCGGGACCCTATTCCGGCACCCTGCCGGAGGGGGGAACCCTCACCGGTGGCCATCTTCATCATCCCGGCGCTCTCCATGACGAGGAGGGAGTAGTCCACCCTCGGGGCTGAGGGTATGTACCAGTAGCTATGTGTTTGATCTCTCTCTCGTGTTCTTGAGGTGGTACGATCTTGATGTATCGCAAGCTTTGCTATTATAGTTGGATCTTATGATGTTTCTCCCCCTCTGCTCTCTTGTAATGGATTGAGTTTTCCCTTTGAAGTTATCTTATCGGATTGAGTCTTTAAGGATTTGAGAACACTTGATGTATGTCTTGCATGTGCTTATCTGTGGTGACAATGGGATATTGCGTGATCTACTTGATGTATGTTTTGGTGATCAACTTGCGGGTTCAGTGACCTTGTGAACTTATGCATAGGGGTTGGCACACATTTTCGTCTTGACTCTCCGGTAGAAACTTTGGGGCACTCTTTTGAAGTTCTTTGTGTTGGTTTGAATAGATGAATCTGAGATTGTGTGATGCATATCGTATAATCATACCCACGGATACTTGAGGTGACATTGGAGTATCTAGGTGACATTAGGGTTTTGGTTGATTTGTGTCTTAAGGTGTTATTCTAGTACGAACTCTATGATAGATCGAACAGAAAGAATAGCTTCGTGTTATTTTACTACGGACTCTTGAATAGATCGATCCGAAAGAATAACTTTGAGGTGGTTTCGTACCCTACAATAATCTCTTCGTTTGTTCTCCGCTATTAGTGACTTTGGAGTGACTCTTTGTTGCATGTTGAGGGATATTTATATGATCCAATTAAGTTATTATTGTTGAGAGAACTTGCACTAGTGAAAGTATGAACCCTAGGCCTTGTTTCCTAGCATTGCAATACCGTTTACGCTCACTTTTATAGCTTGCTACCTTGCTATTTTTATATTTTTAGATTACAAAAACCTATATCTACCATCCATATTGCACTTGTATCACCATCTCTTCGCCGAACTAGTGCACCTATACAATTTACCATTGTATTGGGTGTCTTGGGGACACAAGAGACTCTTTGTTATTTGGTTGCAGGGTTGTTTGAGAGAGACCATCTTCAACCTACGCCTCCCACGGATTGATAAACCTTAGGTCATCCACTTGAGGGAAATTTGCTACTGTCCTACAAACCTCTGCACTTGGAGGCCCAACAACGTCTACAAGAGGAAGGTTGCGTAGTAGAGATCAAGCTCTTTTCTAGCGCCGTTGCCGGGGAGGTGAGTGCTTGAAGGTATATCTTTAGATCTTGCAATCAAATCTTTTACTTTGTTGTTTTATCACTAGTTTAGTCTATAAAAGAAAACTACAAAAAATGGAATTAAGGGTGCCTCATATGCTTCATCTTTTTAATGTATTTGGTGGAAATGATGGAAAGGAAAATTGTGCTCAAGTGCTAGAAGAAGAATGCATTAGAATGTTTGGCACTAAATATTTGAATGATGAGCATGATTGCAATGTTGTTAGTATGAATTCCTTGAATATCCATGATGCTAATGATATGCAAAGCCACAAGCTTGGGGAAGCTATGTTTGATGAAGATGATATTTTTTGTCCCTCAAGTTTTGATGAGCAAATTTATTATGATGAAAGCATGCCTCCTATTTATGATGATTATATTGATGAAAGTGGATTTGGAGAGGTCATGACTTTATTTAGTGATGAATCCACTATTTCGGAAGAGGTGCCAATTGATTATGATAACAAAGTTGCTATTTATGATGATTATTGTGATGACATGTATTCTATTAATAATAATGATAACCATGAAACTTGTCATCATGATTTTAGTTTTCAATTGGATTATGGTTCACATGATAGTTATTTTGTTGAATTTGCTCCCACTATTCCGAATGAGAAGAATTTTGCTTACGTGGAGAGTAATAAATTTTCTATGCTTGTAGATCATGAAAAGAATGCTTTATGTGATGGTTATATTGTTGAATTTATTCATGATGCTACTGAAATTATTATGAGGGAGGAATATATGTTGTTAGGAATTGCAATAATAACAAGTTTCCTCTCTATGTGCTTAAAGTTTTAAAGTTATGCTTGTTTTGCCTTCCTATGCTAGTTGATTATTGTTCCCATAAATTATTTGCTCACAAAATCCCTATGCATAGGAAGTGGGTTAGACTTAAATGTGTTAGTCATATTCTTCATGATGCTCTCTTTATGTTTCAATTCTTATCTTTTATGTGAGAATCATTGAAATCATCATGCCTAGCTAGGGGCATTAAATGATAGCACTTGTTGGGAGGCAACCCATTTTTTTAATTTTCTTGATTTTTATTTCCGTTTAGTAATAAATCTTTGATCTAGCCTCTGGTTAGATGTGTTTTAATGTTTTAATTAGTGTTTGTGCCAAGTTAAACCTATAGGATCTTCTTGGATGATAGTTATTTGATCTTGCTGAAAATTCCAGAAACTTTCTGTTCGCAAAAACAATTGTTTAAAATCATCAGAACGTGATAAAGTATTGATTTCAATTGCAGCAGATCAATAAACAAATTATCTAGGCCGTCCTATTTTGGTAGATTTTTCTGAGTTCCAGAAGTTTGCGTTAGTTACAGATTACTACAGACTATTCTGTTTTTGACAGATTCTGTTTTCTATGTGTTGTTTTCTTATTTTGATGAATCTATGAGTAGTATCAGAGGATATGAACCATAGATAAGTTGGAATACAGTAGGTTTAACACCAATATAAATAAAGAATGAGTTCATTACAGTACCTTTAAGTGGTGGTTTGTTTTATTTCGCTAACGGAGCTTACGAGTTTTCTGTTAAGTTTTGTGTTGTGAAGTTTTCAAGTTTTGGGTAAAGATTCGATGGACTATGGATGTAACATCCCAAATTTTCAATTTGGTATGTTATACATAGGTCATTCATGCATATCTTATTTTATTGCATTTCGATTCGCGATCCTCGAAATTCTAAGCAACTCAAGGACCCATGGAGAGAGTTGGGGATTTCACCGTTCTCATATTTGATATTTTTATCAAATATCGAAACGAGGATCATTTGTTTTAATTATTTTTCTCTCCGAAAATATTTTCATATTAAAATATATGAGAGGAGATAATATGACTTCTCCAAAATAAATGAAATATTGGAGGAAAAATATTAAAATCAAATATTCGATTTTATTCGGATTTTATTGCTATTTTATTCGCATAGGAAAAAAATACGCGTTTTTCAAAATTGCATCATAGGCCCAAATAAATGTTCACCCAAATAAATGTTCACCTTGTCCGCCTTATTTTTAGACGACGGGGAAAATTTATTTCAGAAATTTTGGAGTCCGTTTAGTATTTCTTTTCTTTATTTTTCTGCTCGTCGATTTTTTTTAAAAAAAGTCAAACAAACTTGGGCCGCCGTGGGCGACCCGGACTCCGCCTCGCCCCAGGCTTTATAAGCCCGCGACCCCGCCAGCCCTAGCCCACCCCAGCCGCCGCCGCGCCACCGCCGCCGTCGTTTTTTTTTCTTCGGTTTATTTCGGTAAACCCTAGATCTAGATCCGTTTTTTAATTTCCGGTTTATTTTCTTTAGATCGGTTTTTCCGTCGGTTTATTTATTTTGCGGACGCTCATTCGTTCGTTCGTTTAAACGAACGCCGTTCACCCGTTAGTCACAGACAGCGAACGTTCGTTTGTTAACCTGTTCGTCAGTTTTTATTTTTCTCGTATTTTTCGCGATTATTTTCGATCGCGATTTTCGATCGCGATTTCTGATCCGATTTTCGTTTTAGTATAACTTCTTGTTCGTTTATCGGAATCAGGCGATTCAAGCGCCTAGATCTTCGTCTCGAAGCCCTCTTTCTATTTAACCAACTTGAACAAGATTTTGGTACTGTAAAATTTGACTTTAGTCCAGATTAGTAAATGGATCTTGTTTCTTTCACCGTTTGAGTTTCGTTGCTCCGTTTGATTTGATTCTTTTTGCAAACCGGAGTTCTTAAGTTGAACTTTCTGGTTAGATCTTCTTATTTGAGTTTTACCCGTGCATCTTTGCTTGATTGCTTATGTATGCTATTGTTTGTTTGCGATAGAATTCCCGGAGTGCGAAGCGTGCTACTACGAGTCACTAGGTTTTGCGGATCGTCAGCAAGGCAAGTAACACATTGATCATACCCCTTTATTACCCAGTTTTTATGCATTAGTTTGACCCTCAAACATTGCACGAGTAGGATCTCTTAACTTGTGGGTTTGGGATGTAGATGTTGAGGTAGAACCTATTACCTGTTTTCATATCAAACCCTTGGGAGTTACTTCTATGTTATGCTTATATTGCCATGCTATGCCGTAGACGTGGATTGGGTTTGAGAGTACTCCATGACATATGTGAGTTGTTAATTAATGGTTCAACTTAAGGTGGCAACTTTAATACACATCTGGGTGGATTGTTGGTTTGGGCACCTGGGGAATCCAGTGTTGTCCTAGGAGATCCCGGGGTATCCGTGTGATCCTCGTACGGTCCGCCACCCAGGCTCAAAGGGATCGTGAGATTATTCATGCTAGAAACTTCCGTGTGCAGCCACAAGCCATTATGGGCTCTGGCATAGTTGAGTATGTTGTGTGACCTCTTTCAGTGGTGGGCTAGCAGATGTAGAGGGAAAGTAGGTGTAACTGTCCACCCGGACTAAAGAGTTAATACTTCTGAAAGACTGTGTCTAGGTCATCCGTTTCTCAAACACCATGTAGTGCAAGAAATCCAACGGAGGCGATCGAGTCTTGTGGGGAAAAGTGCGCAAACCTCTGCAGAGTGTACAATCTAATCATGGTTAGCCGTGTCCCCGGTTATGGACATCTTGAGTATCTAGTACTTGGATTTTCCTATTGTATCTCATCACTCTAAATTAATCTGTTGGGTTAATAAATAACTTTAATTGGGATTGAGATGGGGTGCCATTCTCAATGATTTTTCAACTACCATGATAGTTAAATAAAATTTATTCCTTTGTTGTAGGAAAAAATTGGCTTTTCGTAAAATCATATAACCATAGAGCCTCCACCAGCCATATATGCATGTAGTGATAGCCTTATCTGTTCATTGCTCTACTGTGTTATATTGCCAGCATATTCCATGTGCTGACCCGTTTTCGGGCTGCAACGTATTATGTTACAGACTTTTCAGACAACGAGTAAAGGTGCGATAGGTCGTTGTCATGCACTCAGCTATGCCGTTGGAGTTGATTGACTCACTTTATCTTCCAAGTCTTCTGCTGTTATCGTGTTAGATGGCCTTAAGCCATATTTATTGTAATAAGTTCTCTTTTGAGACATTCGATGTAATAAGTGTGTGATTGCTACTTTGTTATAAATCCTTCGAGTACTGTTTGTGTCAGCATTACCGATCCAGGGATGACACTGAAGCACAGAGACTTGACCGTTTGAGGTCTGGTCGCTACAAGATGGTATCAAAGCACACGTTGAATGTAGGACACGACCACTAAGAAAAGCCATAGGTCACTCTTCTCTACACATTTCTGACTCCTCTCCATCTTCTACTCCTTAGGATGGCGGACTCGAGGAACAAGTTTGCACAACCGTATGAAGACACCCCCTTTGGACGACACTTGAAGGAAGTCACTAGATACCTGAACATTGGAATACCAAGCTTCATCGGGACCTACAACGCCACTTTACCAGAAGAGGAGCGTTGGATGATTCAAGTTCAAATTCCAGGAAGGACGTTCATGCCAGTCACGGAGCCCATAGAGTTTTCCTTTGATGCCCCAACCTGGAGTCTAGGCAAGAGCATGGCAGCCCACATCCCATGGGACGCATCGGCGAAGCTTACCACAAGGATCTCAAAGATACCATCTACCAGATTTGTGGGCGCCGAGATGAGCAATGGGAGATAGTTAGCACCAGGAAGGACAGGTCCATTGCCGCTTTCATCCAGGAGTTAAACCAGCACATTCGACGCCAGGAGAACCAGATGTGCGCAGGCTTGATAGATTTGAAGAAGGCGATGACAAGGATCACCGAGCTTGAAGAGGAACTCAAGTCTACATGCGATGGATATGAGGAGGAAATCACTACACTATTGGAGAAGAACGGCGACCTGATAAAGAAGATCGGAGTATTCGTGGGAGACCCCGCGCCAGGAGGAGAAGACGACGATTCCACTTGCCCGGAGAACTACATCATCATCGACGACACCGACTCCGACCCCGACGATAGTGATGATGAATTTGAAGATGAAGCTGGAGCGGATATTATGGAGTCTTCCACCGATCAAAATTTCTAGTAGACCACCATATGATTAGTAGTATTCCCCCATGTATATAGTAGTAGTCTGAGCACTTTAACGATAGTTCTAGACCGTTTATATGCCCTTGCTTGATTGATTGAGTGATATGATTGTGTTTGTCACATGTGCATATGGGTAGTGTTTTCTCCCTAGACCTAATTTCTATTCTACTCTCTTCCCTCTAAACCCATCAGATGCCTCCGAGACGTGACACCGGATTTGTCTACCCACCGGAGATCACCCAGTTGATCCAGCAACAGAATGCCTTGATTCAGATATTAGTCCAGAATCAAGGCAACAACAACAACAACAACCCTCCGCCAGTTGACAACTTAGCCCGCTTTCTGAGGTTACAGCCGCCGGAGTTTTCCAGTAGCACCGAGCCAATAGTTGTGGATGACTGGCTACGCAGGATAGGAAGGGAGTTGACCACCGCAGGTTGCACGGATGCTGAGAAGGTGCGTTTTGCCGCACACCAATTGGATGGACCA
This sequence comes from Triticum aestivum, assembly GCF_018294505.1. Taxonomy (NCBI): domain Eukaryota; kingdom Viridiplantae; phylum Streptophyta; class Magnoliopsida; order Poales; family Poaceae; genus Triticum; species Triticum aestivum. The sequence goes on from NC_057808.1 coordinate 112,367,269, forward strand.
GCAGCCTCATGGTGGGAGAATTACACAGCCACTTTTCCCATAGCAAATGTTACTTGGGATCAGTTTCAGCAAGCATTCCGCACAACCCATGTCTCAACTGGAGCTATGAGCATGAAGAAGCGTGAGTTTCGCAACTTACGCCCGGGGAACCGTACTGTGGGGCAGTACGTAGATGAGTTTAGTAAGTTATCTCGTTATGCCCCTGATGACGTGGCCACAAATGCCGCGAAGCAAGAGAAGTTTATGGAAGGGCTGAATGATGAGATGAGCATGCAGTTGATGGTGACAACATTTAACAACTACCAGGAGTTGGTAGACAAGGCTCTTATGATTGAAGGGAAGCAGCAGCAGATTGAGAGCCGCAAGAGGAAGTATGGACAAGGGAAGTACAATTCTGGAGCTCAGCAGAAGCCTCGTTTCACCCCGAACTCTGGAGGACTTGTCCATAACCATGGAGGCCACACTCACAATGGAGGAAGTTCTCATAATCACAATGGCCCCAAGAATGGAAGTGGGAATGGAGCAGGTAGTAATCAGAACCGCTCTAACCCAGCCACACCCGCCAAGAAGGATCAAAGTCACATTACTTGTTACAAGTGCGTGAAGACTAGACATTACACCAACGACTGTCCGGAATTGTAGAACGGCAATGGCAATGGAAGCGCCAGGAAGAAGCCCAACCCTTTCAATAGGGGACAAGTGAACCACGTGAACGTGGGGGAGGTTGAGGAGCAGCCTGATCCAGTTATTGGTAAGTTTTTGGTTAAGTATTTTACTGCAATTGTTCTTTTCGATACTGGTGCATCGCATTCATACATATCAAGGGGATTCATGGATAAGTACAAGTTGCCCACTAAGGTACTTAGGACACCTATGTTAGTAAGTTCGCTAGGAGCAGAATGTATGGCAAGGCAAGGATGTTTTCAGATGCCATTGACCATTGGAAGCCATGTTTTCCCCTCAGACCTGATAATTTTGGAGTCACAAGGTTTGGACGTGATACTAGGAATGGATTGGCTATCGATGTACGGAGGAAACATCGATTGCGCAAGTAAGTCGATTTTGCTCACTACCCCGGAGGGAAAAAGGATCAAGTATGTGTCCAGGCATGCGCCAAGGAGGACCCAAGTAAATTCTCTCACGGGAGTTGTTCAGGAGGAAGTGCCGGTAGTGAAGGATTACCCGGATGTATTTTCGGAGGAGTTACCAGGCATGCCACCAGATCGTGACATTGAGTTTTTTGATAGAGCTATTGCCAGGCACCGGGCCAATATCAAAGAGACCATACCGGATGCCCACAAATGATCTAGAAGAGATCAAGAAGAAGATTAAGGAGTTATTGGAGAAAGGTTACATCCGACGAAGTTCATCACCGTGGGGAGCCCCAGTGCTTTTGGTTGAAAAGAAGGATGGATCCTTAAGGATGGTTGTTGATTATCGTGCGTTGAATGAAGTGACGATCAAGAACAAGTACCCACTGCCGATGATCAATGATTTGTTTGACTAGTTGCAAGGAGCTATGGTGTTTTCGAAGATCGATCTGCGATCAGGATATCACCAACTGAAGATCGGGGAAAAAGATATACCTAAGACAGCCTTCACCACAAGGTACGGGCTATATGAGTATACGGTTATGTCTTTTGGACTAACTAACGCCCCTGCCTATTTCATGGGTATGATGAACAAGGTGTTCATGGAGTTCTTGGATAAGTTTGTTGTGGTGTTCATTGATGATATCTTGGTATACTCGAAGAATGAAGAGGAACACAAGGAACATTTGCGTTTGGTTCTCGAGAAGCTCAGGGAACATCAGTTATATGCCAAGTTCAGCAAATGTGAGTTTTGGTTGAAGGAAGTTGGATTTCTTGGACATGTTATATCAGGAGAAGGTATAGCAGTGGATCCCACCAAGGTTCAGTCAGTTACTGAGTGGTTGGCACCCACCTCAGTTGGAGAGATCCGCAGTTTCCTTGGACTCGCGGGATACTATCGGAGATTCATTGAGAATTTTTCTAAGATTGCGAAGCCTATGACGGCATTGTTGAAGAAGGACACTAAGTTCCATTGGACTGATGAATGTGAAGCAAGTTTCCAGGAGTTGAAGAAACGTTTGACTACAGCCCCAGTGCTGATTCTGCCGGATATACGCAAGGATTTCCAAGTGTATTGCGACGCCTGTCGCTTAGGACTTGGAGGAGTACTTGTGCAAGACGGGAAAGTTGTTTCGTATGCCTCACGACAACTGAAACCGCACGAGTTGAATTATGCCATGCATGATTTGGAGTTAGCAGCTGTGGTACATGCGCTCAAGACCTGGAGACATTTTCTTATTGGAAACCGTTGCGATGTATACACGGATCACAAGAGTTTGAAGTACATCTTCACACAGATGGAGCTTAACCTCAGGCAGAGGAGATGGTTGGAGCTCATAAAGGATTATGATATGAAGTTGCATTATCATCCAGGAAAGGCCAATGTCGTGGCAGACGCTTTGAGCCGAAAGAGTTATGTAAACACCCTAGTAAGCGGAGGGATGCCAAAGGAGTTAGCCGAGGATCTCAGGGAACTTCGTTTGGAGATTGTTCCTAGAGGTTTTGTTGCAACAATGGAAGTTCAATCTACATTGTTGGGAAAGATTCGAGAAGCCCAGAAGGATGACAAAGAGATTGCCGAGATAAAGGAGAAGATGAGTGAAGGGAAAGCCAATGGTTTTCGTGAGGATGAGCACGACACCTTATGGTTTGAGGACCGTGTATATGTGCCTAATAATGCAGAGATCAGGAAATTGATACTACAGGAAGCTCATGACTCGCCATACTCGATACACCCCGGAAACACCAAGATGTATTTGGATTTGAAGGAGCGTTTCTGGTGGACGGGTATGAAGAAGGATATCGCTGAGTATGTAGCCGTGTGTGATGTATGTCAGAGGGTGAAGGCAGAGCATCAGAAGCCAGCAGGATTACTGCAACCTATGCCGATACCCGAATGGAAGTGGGATAAGCTTGGCATGGATTTCATCACCGGATTGCCCAGGACCCGATCAAGATATGATTCTATCTGGGTAGTAGTGGATCGCTTGACCAAAGTAGCCCACTTTATCCCAGTGAAAACCACCTACACAAGTGCGAAGTTGGCCAAGATATACATGACCAGGATCGTATGTCTGCACGGAGTTCCGAGGACCATCGTATCAGATAGAGGAACACAATTTACTTCAAGGTTTTGGCACCAGCTGCACCAGACTTTGGGTACCAGGCTGGAGTTCAATACAGCTTTTCACCCGCAGACGGATGGACAGATAGAGAGAGTCAATCAGATTCTGGAGGACATGTTGAGAGCTTGTGCGTTGGATTATGGATCTAGTTGGGATGACAATTTGCCCTACGCGGAGTTCTCATACAACAACAACTACCAGGCCAGTTTGAAGATGGCACCGTTCGAAGCCCTGTATGGAAGGAGATGCCGAACACTGTTGATGTGGGATGAAGTTGGAGACAGTCAGTTGTTTGGACCAGATTTGATTAAGGAATCTGAAGAGAAGGTTAAGCTGATTCGAGATAGACTGAAGGTAGCTCAGTCCCGAGAGAAGAGTTATGCAGATTCGAAACGCAAGGAGGTAGTTTATGAAATCGGAGACAGAGCGTATCTGCGAGTATCACCTCTTCGAGGAGTTAAGCGTTTTGGAGTTAAGGGAAAGTTAGACCCAAGATTTGTAGGACCATACCGAGTTCAGGAACGTATGGGAGAGGTTGCCTACAAGTTGGAGTTACCTGAAGGATTGTCAGGAGTACATGATGTGTTTCATGTTTCCCAGTTGAAGAAGTGCCATGCAGAGATGGCCAATATACCTCTGAGAGATACAGTGCCCCTGAAAGCGATTCAGTTGGACAGTGATTTGACATATGAGGAGAAGCCAGTCAAGATTCTAGAGTTTGCCAGCCGAGTTACTCGCAGCAAGGTCATCAAGTTTTGCAAAGTTCAGTGGAGCCACCATACCGAGGATGAAGCCACCTGGGAACGAGATGATGATCTACGGAAGGACCACCCACACCTATTTTCTAGCCAACCCGAATCTCGAGGGCGAGATTCATCTTAAGGGGGGTAGGTTTGTAACATCCCAAATTTTCAATTTGGAATGTTATACATAGGGCATTCATGCATATCATATTTTATTGCATTTCGATTCGCGATCCTCGAAATTTTAAGCAACTCAAGGACCCATGGAGAGAGTTGGGGATTTCGCCGTTTTCATATTTGAAATTTTTATCAAATATCGAAACGAGGATCATTTGTTTTAATTATTATTTTCTCTGAAAATATTTTCATATTAAAATATATGAGAGGAGATAATATGACTTCTCCAAAATAAATGAAATATTGGAGGAAAAATATTAAAATCAAATGTTCAATTTTATTCGAATTTTATTGCTATTTTATTTGCATAGGAAAAACATACGCGTTTTTCAAAATTGCATTATAGGCCCAAATAAATGTTCACCTTGTCCGGCTTATTTCGGAATTTTTGGAGTCCGTTTAGTATTTCTTTTCTTTTTTTTCGCTCGTCGGAATATATATTTTTTAAAAGTCAAACCGACTTGGGCCGTCGTGGGCGACCCGGACTCCGCCTCGCCCCAGGCTTTATAAGCCCGCAACCCCGCCAGCCCCAGCCCACCCCAGCCGCCGCCGAACCCTAGCCGCGCCGCGCATCGGTTCCCGCTAGCTGCCGCCGCCAGCCGCGCCGCGCCGCCGCTAGCCGCTGCCGTCGCGCCAGCCGCCGCCGCCGACTTCGCCGGAGCCGCCGTCGTTTTTTCTCTTCGGTTTATTTCGGTAAACCCTAGATCTAGATCCTTTTTTTAATTTCCGGTTTATTTTCTTTAGATCGGTTTTTTCGTCGGTTTATTTATTTTGCGGACGCTCGTCTGTTCATTCGTTTAAATGAACGCCGTTCACCCGTTAGTCACACACAGCGAACGTTCGTTCGTTAACCTGTTCGTCAGTTTTTCTTTTTCTCAGATTTTTCACGATTATTTTCGATCGCGATTTCTGATCCGATTTTCGTTTTAGTATAACTTTTCGTTCGTTTACCGGAATCAGGCGATTCAAGCGCCTAGATCTTCGTCTCGAAGCCCTCTTTCTGTTTAACCAACTTGAACTAGATTTTGGTACTGTAAAATTTGACTTTAGTCCAGATTAGTAAATGGATCTTGTTTCTTTCGTCGTTTGAGTTTCGTTGCTCCGTTTGATTTGATTCTTTTTGCAAACCGAAGTTCTTAAGTTGAACTTTCTGGTTAGATCTTCTTATTTGAGTTTTACCCATGCATCTTTGCTTGATTTCTTATGTATGCTATTGTTTGTTTGCGATAGAATTCCCGAAGTGCGAAGCGTGCTACTACGAGTCACTAGGTTTTGCGGATCGTCAGCAAGGCAAGTAACACATTGATCATACCCCTTTATTACCCATTTTTTATGCATTAGTTTCACCCTCAAACTTTGCATGAGTAGGATCTCTTAACTTGTGGGTTTGGGATGTAGATGTTGAGGTAGAACCTATTACCTGTTTTCATATCAAACCCTTGGGAGTTACTTCTATGTTATGCTTATATTGCCATGCTATGCCGTAGACATGGATTGGGTTTGAGAGTACTCCATGACAGATGTGAGTTGTTAATTAATGGTTCAACCTAAGGTGGCAACTTTAATACACATTTGGGTGGATTGTTGGTTTGGGCACCTGGGGAATCCAGTGTTGCCCTAGGAGATCCCGGGGTATCCGTGTGATCCTCGTACGGTCCGCCACCCAGGCTCAAAGGGATCGTGAGATTATTCATGCTAGAAACTTCCGTGTGCAGCCACAAGCCATTATGGGCTCTGGCATAGTTGAGTATGTTGTGTGACCTCTTTCAGTGGTGGGCTAGCAGATGTAGAGGGAAAGTAGGTGTAACTGTCCACCCGGAGTAAAGTGTTAATACTTCTGAAAGACTGTGTCTAGGTCATCCGTTTCTCAAACACCATGTAGTGCGAGAAATCCAACGGAGGCGATCGAGTCTTGTGGGGAAAAGTGCGCAAACCTCTGCAGAGTGTACAATCTAAGCATGGTTAGCCGTGTCCCCGGTTATGGACATCTTGAGTATCTAGTACTTGGATTTTCCTATTGTATCTCATCACTCTAAATTAATCTGTTGGGTTAATAAATAACTTTAATTGGGATTGAGATGGGGTACCATTCTCAATGATGTTTCAACTACCATGATAGTTAAATAAAATTTATTCCTTTGTTGTAGGGAAAAATTGGCTTTTCGCAAAATCATATAACATAGAGCCTCCACCAGCCATATATGCATGTAGTGATAGCCTTATCTGTTCATTGCTCTACTGTGTTATATTGCCAGCATATTCCATGTGCTGACCCGTTTTCGGGCTGTAATGTATTATGTTGCAGACTTTTCAGACGACGAGTAAAGGTGTGATAGGTCGTTGTCATGCACTCAGCTATGCTGTTGGAGTTAATGGACTCACTTTATCTTCCAAGTCTTCCGCTGTTATCGTGTTAGATGGCCTTAAGCCATACTTATTGTAATAACTTCTCTTTTGAGACATTCGATTGCTACTGTGTTATAAATCCTTCGAGTACTGTGTGTGTCAGCATTACCGATCCAGGGATGACACTGAAGCACAGAGACTTGACCGTTTGAGGTCTGGTCGCTACAATGGAATAAGGAGTGGCAAGAGCCTAAGCTTGGGGATGCCTAAGGCACCCCAAGGTAATATTCAAGGACAACCAAAAGCCTAAGCTTGAGGATGCCCCGGATGGCATCCCCTCTTTCGTCTTCGTTCATCGGTAACTTTACTTGGAGCTATATTTTTATTCACCACATGATATGTGTTTTGCTTGGAGCATCATTTTATTTTCTTTAGCTTTGCTTGCTATTTGAATAAAATCCCAAGATCTGAAATTCTTAAATGAGAGAGAGTCTTCCCATAGCTGCATAATTATTTAACTACTCATTGATCTTCACTTATATCTTTTTGGCGTAGTTTGTCATTTACTCGTGTGCTTCACTTATATCCTATGAGTAAATGGTTGAATGATTTTAATGTCATAAATCTAAAATTATATATGTTTCATATGCTTTTCCCATGAGGAGTAATGACTTCACATATAAGAAGTAGAGGTGGTAAATTTATTGAAGGTTAGCAAACATTGTATTGGTCACTTGAACAGTTCATGAAAGAATATTGAAGGAAGAGATATTTCACATATAAATATACTATCTTGGACATCTTCTATGATTGTGAGCCCCATTAATTATTTTCAAACTTGATCAAATTAGTTGAAGTTGGACAAGGAAGACAACTTAATGAGTTATGTTTGGGTATATTTGTATAGAAGTTATATTGTTATAGATCCTCCAACATGTGGTGCTTGCTATTTAGAATCCTTTGCTAGCCAAAATTTCTGTACTAAGCGGGAATATTTCTTGTGCATCCAAATTCTTTGAACCAAGTTTCTTCCATGAGTGTCCACCATATCTACCTATATGCAGTATTTACCTGCCGTTCCAAGTAAATTTGCACGTGCCAAACTCTAAACCTTCAAATAATAATCTGTTTTGTATGTCCGAATCGCTCATGTAGCGACTAGGGGCTGTCAGTATCTTCCATGCTAGGCGGGTTATTCTCACGATGAGTGGACTCCGCTCATTAGTCACGAGAAAATGGCTGGTAACTAGGATGCCCAGTCCTATGATCAAAAGATCAAAAACAAATTCGCAAATAATTTAAACAAAACTCCCCCAGGATTGTTGATAGTTGGACGGCACCCGTTGTTTCGGACAAGCCGTGGAGTGTGATTGTTGGTGGAGGGGGAGTAAAATCTTTACCTTTTTTGTTTGGGAACTGCCTATAATGTATCTAGTATGGAAGATATTGGGAACTCTTGGTCGTTATGTTGACAATGAAAGCATACCTCTCAAAATTATTTTCATCTCCGTTTTAAAGCTTCGAGCTTTGGCACCTCTGCAAATCCCTGCTTCCCTCAGTGAAGGGCCTATCTTTTACTTTTATGCAAGAGTCAGTAGTATTCCTTCTCATCCCAACCTACTTTTTAGTTGGCAAGCATCATGTGGTGGAGAAAGATCTAAGCATATATGGCCATTCAAATATATTTGATCATGAATTATTATTGTTGACATTACCCTTGAAGTAAAAGGTTGGGAGGCGAAACATTAAACCCATATCTTTCTCTGTGTTCGATCAATGCTATTTGTTCTAAAAATATGCTTTGAGTGGTAGCAATCATGGAAGACTATATGATAGTTGAGTATGTGGGATTTGCTAAATCAAAGCTCTTACATAGACCCTTCCTGAAAATAAGATGAATTGCAATTGTTTGATGACTGAGAACATAGTTTGTTAGTTTTCAAGAAAGTTTATGGTCTATGCTTTAACATGTGAATAGCTTGCTACTTGATCATGAAATGTTTTATGAGTTGGGCTACTGTTATGACATATAATGATGCTAGAAAAGGTGATTGAAATTGTCATTGATCAAACTTGTGCACCTACTAGCATTCACACTTCATAAATTATTTCTTTTATCATTTACCTACTCGAGAACGAGCAGGAATTAAGCTTGGGGATGCTGGTACGTCTCCAACGTATCTATAATTTGTGAAGTATTCATGCTATTATATTATCCTTCTAGGATGCTTTATATGCATTTATATGCTATTCTATATGATTTTTGGGACTAACCTTAACCCAGAGCCCAGTGCCAGTTTCTGTTTTTCCCTTGTTTCAGTGTTTCGCAGAAAAGGAATATCAAATGGAGTCCAAACGGAATGAAACCTTCGGGAGCGTGATTTTTGGAACGAACATGATCCAGGAGACTAGGAGTTGAAGTCAAGGAAGCTTCGAGGTGGCCACGAGGCAGGGAGGCGCGCCCCACCCTCGTGGGCCCCTCGTGGCTCCCCTGACCGACTTCTTTCACCTATATATATCCATATACCCTAAAAACATCGGGGAAGAGAATAGATCGGGAGTTCCGCCGCCGCAAGCCTCTGTAGCCACCAAAAACCAATCGGGGCCCTGTTCCGGCACCCTGCCGGAGGGGGGAACGCTCACCGGTGGCCATCTTCATCATCCCGGCACTCTCCATGACGAGGAGGGAGTAGTTCACCCTCGGGGCTGAGGGTATGTACCAGTAGCTATGTGTTTGATCTCTCGCTCTCGTGTTCTTGAGGTGGTACGATCTTGATGTATTGCGAGCTTTGCTATTATAGTTGGATCTTATGATGTTTCTCCCCCTCTACTCTCTTGTAATGGATTGAGTTTTCCCTTTGAAGTTATCTTATCGGATTAAGTATTTAAGGATTTGAGAACACTTGATGTATGTCTTGCATGTGCTTATCTGTGATGACAATGGGATATCACGTAATCTACTTGATGTATGTTGGTGATCAACTTGCGGGTTCAGTGACCTTGTGACCTTATGCATAGGGGTTGGCACACGTTTTTGTCTTGACTCTCCGGTAGAAACTTTGGGGCACTCTTTGAAGTTCTTTGTGTTGGTTTGAATAGATGAATCTGAGATTGTGTGATGCATATCGTATAATCATACCCACGGATACTTGAGGTGACATTGGAGTATCTAGGTGACATTAGGGTTTTGGTTGATTTGTGTCTTAAGGTGTTATTCTAGTACGAACTCTATGATAGATCGAACAGAAAGAATAGCTTCGTGTTATTTTACTACGGACTCTTGAATAGATCGATCCGAAGGAATAACTTTGAGGTGGTTTCGTACCCTACAATAATCTCTTCATTTGTTCTCCGCTACTAGTGACTTTGGAGTGACTCTTTGTTGCATGTTGAGGGATATTTGTATGATGCAATTATGTTATTATTGTTGAGAGAACTTGCACTAGTGAAAGTATGAACCCTAGGCCTTGTTTCCTAGCATTGCAATACTGTTTACGATCAATTTATCGCTTGCTACCTTGCTGTTTTTATATTTTCAGATTACAAAAACCTATATCTACCATCCATATTGCACGTGTATCACCATCTCTTCGCCGAACTAGTGCACATATACAATTTACCATTGTATTGGGTGTCTTGGGGACACAAGAGAGTCTTTGTTATTTGGTTGCAGGGTTGTTTGAGGGAGACCATCTTCAACCTATGCCTCCCACGGATTGATAAATCTTAGGTCATCCACTTGAGGGAAATTTGCTACTGTCCTACAAACCTCTGCACTTGGAGGCCCAACAACGTCTACAAGAGGAAGGTTGCGTAGTACACATCACGCTACGCTGCAGAACCTGAGTGTCCCCATCACCACCGACGTCAACGCCACCCAGGCTAGGGCCCGGCTCGATGAGGAGCGCGTGCGCCTGCTAGACGAGGCCACGACGGTTGCGCTATGCAGCGCCGGCTGGAGTCCGCTCAGCGGGAGCGCGATGCCGCGTACAGCTTCACGCCGGCTGCAGTTGAGCCTAGCCGGGTTGCCAAGGTGCCCGCCCGGGGCGGTGCCCTTGGTCGCACGCTTGGCGTGGTCTCGCCCATCTACGACACCCCCATCAAGAACATGCGCACCGCGGAGGCAGCCGCCGAGGGCGTGGAGTTGTTGCAGGGCGAGGAGCTGCAACGGCGGCTGCAGTGCATGCGCGAGCTTCTCGTCGCTGCGAACACGCAGTAGAAGTGCCTCGACGTTCATGCGGCATCCGGCTCGCACTGATTCGAAAACCTCAAGCCCCGGGACACCCAGCAGGCGTCTTCCCCGCATCCCAACGAGGGCCAATCCGGGAGAACCCGAAGTGGCCGAACCCGGCACAACCACGCCCTTACGCCGCCGATAGCCAAGACGGCGGGCCGGCTGAAGACACCCGGCACCGGTAGGAGGCTCCCTCGCCACCCAACCGGCGCACCCGTCTGACATCCGCTGGGCCGGCTCCCCGCGGCCCAGTCGCCAGCCAGCTGGGCCCGCACGACATCAACAACAAGGACGCTCGCCGTCGCATCGAACAGTTGGCTCTCTTCCTCTAGCTGGAGGAGGACGACGCGGTTGACCCAAGCTGCTTCGGCCCGCGCATCCGCGACGAGCTCACTCTTCCCCGGGACACCCCTAAGTACAACGGGACCGCCAAGCCGGAGGACTGGCTCACTGACTACACCACTGCCATCAGCATCGCGGGCGGCAACCGGCGTCCGGCCGTGCGCTACGCCCCGCTCATGCTGCAAGGCTCGGCCCAGACGTGGCTTAACAGCCTGCCGGCTGGTAGCATCAACTCTTGGCTTGACTTCGAGCACACGTTCATGCGCAACTTCATCGACACCTATAAGCGGCTCGGCCGGCCCCGCCAGCTCGCCATGTGCGTTCAGGGGCCGGTGGAGACCGGCCGCCAGTATCTCATGCGCTGGACTGAGCTCCGGAATAGCTGCGAGGGGGTCCACGAGGTCCAGGCCATTCAGTACTTCATGGACGGGTGCTGAGATGGGACCCTGCTGAAGCACAAGCTTCTGCGCTCCGAGCCGACCACGATGGCCGTGCTCATGGCCACAGCGGACAAGTATGCCACGGCTGATGCCGCCATGAAGGTCCAAGTTGTGGTGGCCGGCGCCGGCCTCCACGCCGGCTGGCAAAAGCAGCCGCCAGCATAACAACAAGCGTAAGGGCGAACAGCCAGCTCTTCGCTACGACAACCGTCACGTTGCTGCGGTCGAGCAAGCGCCCCCTACCAAGCAAGGCGGCGGCCGGCGTCAGCGAACCGGCAAGACCGCCTGGCAATCCGCCATAAGCTTCGAGGAGATTCTCGACGCTCCCTACAAGCACCACAGCAGCGCGAGGCCTTCCATGCACATGCTCCAGCAGTGCGCCATCACCCGGCACATCATGAGGGGTTATATCCCTCTGCCCCTACTGCGGCGCGGGTGCAGGGCAGCCTCCTCCGCCACCACCCCCGCCCCCGGCAGCCGGCGCCATGCGAGATGACGCCTTCCCCGGCCCGAACGCTTGCAACATCGCCTTCACCAGCGAGGCCAACGACAAACACAACGAGCGCCGACTCCGGTAGGAGGTTAACACCGTCGTCCCGGCAGTGCCTGAATACATGCACTAGTCGGATCGCCCGGTCAGCTAGACCCAAGAGGACCACCCGGCCATCATGCCTAGGCCGGGTGGCTACACCGAGTGGCTACGCCCTCGTCCTTGACCCCACCATAGTCACTGAGAAGCGCTCCTGCAAGTTCTCGCAAGTCCTCATCGATGGCGGCAGCAACATCAACATCCTCTACTGCGACACCATGACCAATCTCGGCACCGAGGCAAGGCAGTTGGAGCCGACTCGGACAGTGTTCCACGGCATCGTGTCGGGTCTCTCATGCTCCTCGATCGGCCGGATTCGGCTTGACATCCTGTTCGGCTCCAGCGATCACTTCCGGCGCGAGCCCATCTGGTTCGAGGGTGGACCTGTCTAGCCCCTACCACGCGCTCGTTGGTCGGCCTGTGCTGGCAAAGTTCATGGCGGTTCCCCATTACACCTACCTGAAGATGAAGATGCTAGGTCCTAAGGGACTCATTATCATCATCGGCGACTACAAGAAATCCCTGGAGTGCACCCGAGCCGGCTGTAAATTGGCCGAGTCGCTAATCATCGCCGAGGAGAGGCGCCAGCTCGACCAGATTGTGGCGCTGGCTAGCGAGCAGTCGGCCGTGCCGGCTCTGTCCAAGGAGTCGACTGGCGAGGCCTCGTTCTAGTTGTCCAAGGATTCCAAGAAGGTCCCACTCAGCCCGGCTGACCCCAGCTGCAAGAAGTACGTTGTTGTGGGCACCCGTCTCAGCAGCAAATAGGAAGGCGAGCTTGTCGACTTCCTCCGTGAGAATCGAGATATCTTTCCATAGTCCCAAAAAGATGTGCCAGGTGTTGTAAGGGAGTACGCCGAGCACATATTACACGTCCGCAAGGATGCCAAGCCTGTCCGCAAACCGCTACGCCGCTTTTCCGAGGAGAAGCGAAGAACCATCGGTGAAGATATCACCCAGCTGCTCGCAGCCGACTTCATCATGGAAGTGTTCCACACCAAGTAGGTGGCCAATCCAGTCCTCGTCCTGAAGAAGAACGACACCTGACGCATGTGCATCGACTACACCAGCCTCAACAAGGCATGCCCCAAGGATCCTTTTGCCCTGCCGCGGATAGATCAAGTGATCGAATCTACGGCCGGCTGCGAGCTCCTGTCCTTCCGGAACGCTTACTCGGGCTACCACCAGATCAAGCTGGACTCAATCGATGCCCTGAAGATGTCCTTCATCATGCCCTTTGGGGCGTACTGCTACATCACCATGTCATTCGACCTGAAGAACGCAGGCGCCACCTGTCAGGGTTACGATCCTGACAATGAGTACTAGGGGTACGAATAAGGGGCAGGACTAGCTATGGCACATGTGTAACACTCGGTGTTTAACGAGTTCAGGCCCCTCTCGGTGGAGGTAAAAGCCCTACGACTCATGCCCTGAGGCTTGTTTTGATTTGATGGGTATAGTTATAGAGATTGAACGTCTGCCTGGCTATGGAGTGGGGTGCGGCTTATATAGAGTGTGCTGCAGCCCCATGTCTTCCACGCCGTCGAGGCAATAAATGTCATTGAATGAGTCAGTTACTAGTGTAATGAGCCTCTACTATACCAGTTATAGGTAACGGTAGCTATAACTCTATATAGTGGATGACTTAGGATTCCTCGACCGTTGCAGCTCCCACGACGTCCTCTTGTCCTCTGCGTCCGAGTGGTGGTCCGTCGCCGAATGACGCACGGTAGTCCGAGTGTCGTCCGAGTGAACCTCCTGATGTATGCATCCGAATGTTGGTATGGTCGAGGGACCTACCTATGATGGTGATGGGCCCCATCTGGGTCCCAAATGATGGGTCCTTGACCCTACCTGTAATAGGTGACCACATGATTAGCCCGCGGGATTTCACAGGACAAACAAACCGACCCTTTAGTTGAGTTGGAGTGCTACAGGGGCACCCAGAATATGTTTCCGAACCGTGATTTGTTGTTCCTTGGACGAAAACACAACGAATTCTGGACTCTAGGTTTACCCAGGTGTCTGGGTGTTGTCGATCGTCGCCAAAAAACCAGTGGCATTCATTTTGTCTCTCGGAGGAGATAGACTAGGGGCCGGAGTGAGAGCATGCCAGTACAACTCGAGTAGCAACGCCGACGCGTGGTCTGACTCTCCGGAGAGACGCCACTCCTTATCCCAAGGGAATGCCGCGACGAGTCAACGCTTATGAGTCATGCGCCTTGGAGCCTACCGAGAGGGCCAAGTGAACCCATAGAGGGGTGTCAAGCTTGTCACATAACGATCCCGAAGAAGACTTCAGTCAGGTGTTTAACGTGGCCGAGTGCACGGGTGTCGGATTTCGGGTTCCGCAAACCCTTGAGATGTTTGAACTCTGGGTGCGTGCGAAGAACTCAACCTCCCCAGTTTGCCTACTCGCCAATCTCACGGCCTAGCTCATCGAACTTAGGGAAGAGGGGACACAGTAGTTTACCCAGGTTCGGGCCACCTTGCAGTGTAAAACCCTACTCCTGCTTTGTGGTGGATTGGCCTCGAGGGGCTGAGGATGAACTAGTACAATGGGGAACAACCTCAGGAGGTGTGTTCTTGAGCTCAAGTGAGCTGGTAAGCTGGTCTGGGTGGAATGGATCTGATCCCTCTCTATGGTGGTGGCTAGGTCCTATTTATAGTGGCCTTGGTCCTCTTCCCAAATGAAGGCGGGAAGGGACCACAAACGGCCAAATTCGAAGGGAGACAACTAGTACATTTTATCCTGGCAAAAGTAGTCTTCGCCTGCAAAAGCCTCTGGTCGTGACGCCTCGGCGGACTCGGTGATGACCTCTGTCCTGCCGTCCTGGCGGTCTTGGTACTGTTGCACATGAATGGAAACCTTTGGCTAATTCCTCGGGACTCCGCGCCTGCACTTGCTTCTTTAGCACTAAAGAGGAAACTACTGCACTTCACCCGCTGGCGCCTGCCTGGCCTTGGTCGTCTCGGCTCGCGTCATCCGAGCCTCACGAGGTGAGACTTGCATAGAGATCTCTGCTCCTCGGGAGCCAGCCTGAGGAGGCTGCTCCCCGTGGAGGTCTTGGTGTCGTCTGCCTCGCGAGGCTTGGCCCCTCGCGAGGGTCTTGAGTTGTTGATGCTGTAGTTGGGCCGTACCAGGCCGTCGATGGAGCCACGCCGTGGGCTGCAGGCAGGCAAGTCTGGGTACCCCTGTTCCCAGAACGCCGACAACGGGTCCCCATGTAGGGTGGTCATTCGGACTGACGTGCGTCCCTTAGGAAAGGAATCGCTGGTAATAAATCAGATTGATTCGTCCCAGAAATCTCGGGATTTGAATTTGCATGTTCGCGCGCTGAAGCGGTAACATTGTGTGTTAGTGGGAAAGTGGGGGAGTGGCACCTCGATTTGTGCGCACGATCCTCGCCACGTGTTGCGCTTGTCCTGTCAGGACCCCGATCCTAAGTCACACCGATCTAGCATGTAACACATGATATCACTTTGCGGCCTCACGCACGGTATTCCCACGGGTGCCACCTTACCTGGCCCGAGACCGTTTGCGCCTTTTGGCTCACATATATCGTAGTGTCGCTAGCATCCATATGACAAAGAATCCGGGCCGACATGACTAGTCGTGAACCCAAAGTGGCACTAACTTACGGGGACAGGCATACATGACCCAACCTCGAACGTGTCGGTTATCAGCGTGTGAATCCGGGCTGTAGCGACTGGGCTAATAGGACTCCGGGAACCCGGGCTGTAGCAGGCTAGCAGGACTCCGGAAGTCACCGCGTGACATTTCCTCGAAGGGACAGACACAGGAACGAAGTGGGACACATGCCGTCCAGTCTAGGTGTTCCGGAGCAGTAGTAACTGGGCTAGCAGGACTCCGGTAAATCGGGCTGTAGCAGACTACCATGGCTCAGTGGAAGCACCAGACTACATTTCCCCATAAGATAGGCTACCAAGGATAGACAACTAGGTTGTCGGATCCCACACATACCAAGCATTTCAATCATACACACAATATGCTCGGTATGTGTAAATACAACATGGCATCACAACAAAACTCTACGACCCAAAGTATTTATTAATTAGGCTCCGAAGAGCCAGATATTACAAACATGGGTCTGATGACCCAGCATTCAAGTCATACAAGCAACAAGCACATGCGGAAGCTTACATTGTCTGAGTACAGACAACTTCAAATGAAAAAGGCTATGAAGCCTGGCTACCTACAAGACCCTGTCGAGGGCACAAGATCGTAGCTGAGGTAACAAGCTAAACGTCGAAGTCCACGTGGAACTACTAGTGAGACGGAAGTCTCTCTGCAAAACATAAATTAAGCAAACGTGAGTACAAATGTACCCAGCAAGACTTACATCAGAACTAACTACATATGCATCATTATCAACAAAGGGGATGGTGGGGTTTAACTGCAGCAAGCCATCTTTGACTCAGTGGCTATCCCGAACTACGACCGCAAGTAACTCTTTTGAGGTGGCGCACACGAGTCCACATATTCACCATATCAATACGGCACTATGGATCCGCTCCCGTCTCCCTATGAGAACGCCATCCATAGCACTCACGCTTATCTTGCACATTTTAGAGTATCCACTTTCACTTGTCTATGAACTGTTATAGGCAACCCAAAAGTCCTTTACCATGGACGCGGCTATTCGAATAGATCATTTATAACCCTGCAGGGGTGTACTTCTTCACACATGTTTCCACCACTTAGCGTCTGCACATGACATGTGCTCGGCAGACTTCAAGCGAAAGCCGACGTGGGTGTAGACCACGACCTAACTAACCACACAAGTCTCTAGTCCCGGTTTATCGCCTATTCGGGTTCCATCCACGAGGAGATCCGGCCGGGGTTTTGCTCACAGCCCCAAACGATGTGTGCAGGGTTCCCGAGACACCAAACGGGCGCCCGGTACACCGGGCCACGGTGTATCTACCGCATCATAGCCCACCCCTTGGGTCAGCGCTACGCACGACCTCCAACACATATCCTACAAACACCAGAAACTAGTTGCAACTCCTGGACGGAGGACAAGGGCGGTTAATAAGTCGAGCGGGGTCATATTTCAGGGCCCAACGTGTGGTAGTAGCTGTTTCATGGATTACAAACACAGGAATCAGTTCCTGAGGACGGTTTTAGTGAGACAACCCACCATGTACTCCTACATGGCCTCTCACCGCTACCTTTACCAAATCGTGTTCACACACTTAGCTCACACACAGTAGGACATGTTCATCACCATCCCAATTCTTCCCCAATGAATCAGACCTGACTCAACTCTAAGCAGTAGCAGGCATGACAAACAAGCATGAATGAGTAGGCACATCAGGGCTCAAACAACTGCTACTCATGCTAGTGGGTTTCATCTATTTACTGTGGCAATGACAGGTCATGCAAAGGAAAGGGTTCAACTACCGTAGCATGTAACAGTTGAATCGTTGTTGTCCTAATACAGTAAAATAGAGCAGGAGCGAGAGAGTGGGATTGTATCGGAATGAACAAGGGGGTTTTGCTTGCCTGGCACTTCTGAAGATGATATAGCTCTTCATCGGTGTCATTGATCACATTGTCGAAACCACGTCTATCGAGAGGGGACAACCACCGGCAAACAAGAGGGAACGCAATCAATGCAATGCAACAATATGATGCATGATCATGACATGGCAATATGCAGTGATTTGAGCTAATGCAACTAGCAATAGGTTAAATGAAGTTGGTTTGAATCCAAGATTCAAATTCAAACTCCATATGTGGATATTCAAATGCCGTTTATATGATTTGTCCTAAACAGCAGCTCTAAGTTGTTCTAAAATGCATGATAATGGTACAGATGGATAGATTGGATTTTTCTGATACTTTTTCATATATAAATTATTTCATTTGGAGTTACGGTTGATTTTCTATGATTTTTAGAAGTTTAGGATAATTTCTGAAATAAATAAATCATTTCTGATTTATTTAAAACCCAGAAAGTAATTACGGCGTCAGCGTGACATCATCATGATGTGAGCAGGTCAACGGGGCTAGTCCAGGTCAAACCTAACGCGTGGGGTCCAAACGTCAGTGACACAGGGCTGGTTAGTGTCGCTGACAGGTGGGCCTTTTCAACGGCCACGTCAGCAGGGTCAAGGCTGACGCGTGGGGCCACTATGATTAAATAAAACTAAATAGGAGTTAAGCTGTGGTTAGTTAAGGGCGTGGGCCCCATTTGTAAGTGACTAGTGGTGGGTGATTAGCCGGGTCATTAGCGCTAATCCAGGTTTAGCCGGAGTTAGGCCACCGGCGAGGCCAGACGCGGCGGCGAGTGTCGAAAATGCTGCTCCGGGCACGGTTCGATGGGCGGGTGGGTGCTACGGGAAGCTGACGGTGTGGCGCGTCCAGCGGTGGCCTTGGCCGCAGCTGGGGTGGCTGGAAACGGCGGCAACGATGGCAAGCGTGGCGGCCGGAGCTCGGACAAGCTCGGTAACGACACTGCGGTGCACGGGAGGACTAGCTGATGGTGGTGTTGGGTTTCTGGGAACATGCTGAGCACATAGCAGTGCTCGTACGTAGCCTATTCGCCGGTGACAATGAGCGCGGCGGCGGTGAGCCCTCAGGTCCGGTGGCTAGCACGACTAGAGCATGCAAATGAACACGGGAGAAGGGGGAAGATGGCGGGGCTAACGACGAGTCTTCTGGTGCGGTCGTTGAGCTCGGGGAGGCACGGACGGCGACGTAACGACGATGGCAATCTGGCGGCCGTGTGCGGAGAAGACGGGTCGATGGCGAGGTGACAGGGCGTCCGGCGATGCTCGTGTTGAGGGGGAGCTTCAAGGCGTCGAGGCGGACGTAGGGGACGGCACGGGAGGCGCTGGGATGGCTGTGGTTGCATGTACGGCGGTCGGCGTCGACGACCGCGCTCGGTGGACGCGCGTGAGAGAGACAGGGGAGGGGAGAGAGGGCGAGGAGTGCTCGAGGGGATTCTGCGGGGATGGCGTGGCGTCTCCAGAGCGACGTCGGGGAAGCGGCAGCAAGTAGGAGGTGGTGCGCGCGTGCCGGCGTGCCGCGGCCACACGCGCTCTGTCCTTCTGGCGCGCCGAGGAAGATGACTGGCAAGGTGGGCTCGGGTGGGCTGCTTAGAAGCTGGGCCGACTACAGTAGCAGGCCGCCAGGTACATTTCTGTTCTGTTTTATTTCTGTTTGTTTTCTTTTTATTTATTTGGCCACTGTTTTAAATTCAATCAAAATTCAAAACCAGTGCCAACTTCTCTGAAATATTTTTATGTTGCTAGATGGACTTTTCCAAAGCACATAAAACATTTCAGTGGCATTTGAAGTTATATTCTAGTTATATGAATATAATTCAAATTCAAATAGCTATTTATTTAAATTAAAAGTCCCAAAAATAAATCCTTAAAATGTTCAGTAACTTTGGGTTGGACCAAAACCCTTGCCAAAATTGTCAACCATTATTTATGGCCATTTGGAAACATTGAATGCATTTTCAGGGTTATTTGCCCTTATTTTAAATAAATTTTTGAGGCTTTTCAAATTCCCTCAATTCAACTTTTTCAGAATTTAGACATGATGCATGTACGCAATGCCACTAATTACAAGCATTATTCTAGGGCTGTGGCAACTCACCCCCACTAAACAAGAATCTCGTCCCGAGATTCAAGACGTGAGGTAAGAAGACAGAGGTGACACAAAGCTAACACAATCTTCACCATCCAACTGCCCTCATCGAAGATATTGATTCATTGCATCATCTTGAACTTGACAACCTTGCTTTTGAGATCTTCACCCAACACGAGGACAGAAGAGCGAGATAACTCTACAGGGATGGATCATCTTAATGATCACAAGATCAACTCACGGAATGAGACGTAGAAACATCTCTGGAGCTGAGAGGCAAAACATGCATCAGGAGGAACGGAAGAAACAATTTGACGAGGTTTTCAAAGTAGCTAGGAAACAATTACCATGATCCCATAATTGGGAACCTTGGGAGAGGTGACTCGTAAAATTATTCCCTTAAGTGGCAAAAAGAATTACTTTTGATATAGAGATCATTGGAACTCTATATACCAGCCTAAGGAAATTCACAAATGATCGTTTGAAGGAGTTCAAAAGAATGACATACTCGGACTAGAATGGATGATGTGGACTACCTTGTTGAAGACAACGCAATGGATGATTTTTGCTTATCATCGGGACCCATGGTAGGACCACATTTGGAGATGATCCTGAATAGTAATTACTGAGAAAGGCAGCCCATGGGAGATCGGCACAATGGCGATGCAAGATGGGAACAAAATGCAAATACTGGGAATGTTCCAACCATCATATCTGCCTGAGATTCAGATCCGATTGGTGATATGATACTTCAGACTCAGCATGTCTGAAAAGAAAGTTTGCAACACAAATCGATGAGATGACGTTGCGAGATTCTCGGGAAATGAACTACGATAGCAAGCTCCAAAACATGACCTGGTTCTGCTACACACATGTGAACACGCTGTCCTAGACGAGCATGACCACGTAGAAGTCTTATAATAAAACACTATCGAGTTCAGATGGGGAACCATCAACGAGGATATCGAAGTCCTTTTATAAGCCCGGGTTAGCTCTTAAGAAGGAGCTTCTCCTCCTTGAACAATTCAATCAGTGGCTTGGTGTGCTAGGGAACCCATATGGAGTGGAGGTAATTAGTCTACCAAACCATAGAATACATTCGCACATGCATAACTGACTTGGGATGGTACCAGAGGAAACAAAACCAATCTTTCTCGAACTCACGACGGCAACTTGCACCAAATGCACATGAATTCGAGGAAGTCACTTCTTCCATCCAAGCATAAGCTTCATGAACGGAACACGAAGGCATTGCTTACAAAGTTTTCAACACTAGGTTGATGTTCAACATGAATCATGGGGGAGACATGCTGCTGATGGGTTCAACAGCAATGCATCAGAATTTCCATATCACTGGACTTCCACCATCATGTGAACACGGTGATAGCATTGGTCAGACCAAAAGATGTAATGGTGTATGCTCGAGGGATCAACCACGAGTAAGACAACATTACGAACATCGTTGGTTCTGATTTGACTTGACGATAGCCCATACTCAAGTCAAAGTTTTGACAAGGCAGTAGATCCAACAACTGATCACGAGGACCAATTGATGGAGATATCATCTTTCTTCAACACACACACACACAAAGATATCCCTTAACATGAACTAAGTCAGACAAGCTTTTATCTTCCAACTCTCCAAGTAGTTGTTTGGCATAACCAACTAGCTCAGGGGTATCCCACACCGATTCTTGGAGAATGGGTGGTTTGGAGGAAAACCAACATGATCACGAACTCAACATAGCGGTCAGGTGACAACCTGATAATACTTCCGAGAAGATATTCGGAACATCACGAACCACCAATATGTTACTAAGCTCGAGAACAGTCTTGCTTTTGAGAGCAAGACGATATGATCAAATAAGCAAGGGATTGAATAATCCTCAGTCACTGATCGAAGAGTGCACCAGAAATAAGGACTAGGTAGCACAATCTATCTTAGAATGATGATTCAATAACCAACACGCTAAAAATGAGAATATTGTCCATTTACTACCAAGCAACTAGTTGGCAACTAGTTGCTAGGAGTATTGATTTCACACATCATGATTCACTTGTCGGTATTCCGGTCGCAGCAACACGAGACCCGAGGAATGAACAACGATGGCGAGAGGTATCACTGTATCAAGAATTCATAAGATGGTGTGCAATTCCCATGACATTCTTGACATAAGACGGTAATACTTCAGGGTAAAATAGAATCAAAAGCTGGATTGGCATTTTGATCTGCGAAATACAACTACTTTGACCCAATCCTAGATATGGGTGAGGTACTGGAGTTTGTTTCTCCTAGTCATTCTAAAATAGAATGGCTTGACGGACCACTAGAGTAATAGGCATCGATAAACACGATTGCCAACTACTCCTTACTAGTAATTGATAGACGAGGGCCAGAACACAACTAAAGAGGGACAACTCAAGAGAACATCTGATTTTCCGAGTTGTGGATGCATAGATTAGTATGTCGAGCGAAGCTCAACATTTCTTCCGGATAACCCATGCAGAAAGGTAGAACTGGCAGATTCACAATGTAGAACGAAGAACTCATCAAGAGCACTCTTATTGTGATCTTTTGGTTCAAAGGAACTCCTGCCAAGGATGGTTCATGGTATTTGGAAGAATGATATACCACGGACCTCGAAGACTATCTCAAAGGTTACAAATATCCTAAAGGTACGAGCAACACTATCAACACGAGGTAAGTAGAGTGAATCTTGGGTCAAGAACCCAGGAGTAGAATACCTACTACTAAATGGCATCACGGGATGCTTTCGAGAATGGTGGTTAGAATCATCACACCGGGAACACAAAACATGGCTAGTTTACTAGGTAATCTTCTAAGACACCTAGGGTCGTAATAATAACTCCAACATATATGTCGAGGCAATAGAATACCTCAACTCAGCAATTAGTGTGATTAACCTGGCCTAAAAAAACAAAACCAGAGGGAGAGGATTTTTCAAATGCATCAGATGGTTTAGAAACCTGGGATGACTCGGACAGCATAACGGCTGTAAATGCTCAAAGGATTTGAGACATCCTGAAAAAATGGTGGCATAACCACTCAGAAGCACAATATCAAGGTTCCGAGACCAACTATGAACACACGGAAGTAGTAGAAACTGAACGGGGGCTTAAATCCAACAATCTTATAAGTCTATGGATTAGTAACACGTCATCCTGATAGATAGATGAGAAGGCCTAGTTCTAAATCCGCGTAGGAAAGATAAGATGACTCGGATCAGAGGGCATGAGGTATAAGGAGTAAAAAGAGCCTTACGTTCCATCCCACAATCAATTCCCCTACATATAACAAAAGCATTTCTAGACTCAACTTCGACCAGTTTGGCTTGGTAATCCTACAGGCAGCCAGGCTCTGATACCAACGCTGTCAGGACCCCGATCCTAAGTCACACCGATCTAGCATGTAACACATGATATCACTTTGCGGCCTCACGCATGGTATTCCCACGGGTGCCACCTTACCTGGCCCGGGACCGTTTGCGCCTTTTGGCTCACGTACATGATAGTGTCGCTAGCATCCATATGACAAAGAACCCGGCCGACATGACTAGTCATGAACCCATGGTGGGTTGTCTCACTGAAACCGTCCTGTATGACAAAGAAACCGGCCGACATGACTAGTCATGAACCCAAAGTCAGCAGGTCAACGGGGCTAGTCCAGGTCAAACCTGACGCGTGGGGTCCACACGTCAGTGACACAGGGCTGGTTAGTGTCACTGACAGGTGGGCCTGGTCAACGGCCACGGCAGCAGGGTCAAGGCTGACGCGTCGGGCCACTATGATTAAATAAAACTAAACAAGAGTTAAGCTGTGGTTAGTTAAGGGCGTGGGGCCCATTTGTAAGTGACTAGGGGTGGGTGATTAGCCGGGTCATTAGCGCTAATCTGGGTTTAGCCAGAGTTAGGCCGCCGGCTAGGCCAGACGCGGCGGCGAGTGTCGAAAACGCTGCTCCGGGCACGGTTCGATGCGCGGGTGGGTGCTACGGGAAGCTGACGGTGTGGCGCATCCAGCGGTGGCCTTGGCCGCAGCTGGGGTGGCTGGAAATGGCGGCATCGATGGCAAGCGCGGTGGCCGGAGCTCGGACAAGCTCGGCAAGGACGTTGCGGTGCACGGGAGGACTAGCTGATGGTGGTGTTGGGTTTCTGGGAACATGCTGAGCACGTAGCAGTGCTCGTACGCGACGGTTGCTAGCCTATTCGCCGATGATGATGAGCGCGGCGACGGTTAGCTCTCGGGTCCGGTGGCTAGCACGGCTAGAGCACGCAAATGAACACGGGAGAAGGGGGGGAAGATGGCGGGGCTACCGCCGAGTCTTCTGGTGCGGTCGTTGAGGTCGGGGAGGCACGGACGGCAACGTAAAGACGATGGCGATCTGGCGGCCGTGCGCGGAGAAGACGAGTCGATGGCGAGGCGGTAGGGCGTCCGGCGATGCTCGCGTTGAGGGGGAGCTTCAAGGCGTCGAGGCGGGCGTAGGGGACGACACGGGGAGGTGCTGGGATGGCTGTGGCTGCGCGTACGGTGGTCGGCGTCGACGAGCGCGCTTGGTGGGCGCGCGTGAGAGAGATAGGGGAGGTGAGAGAGGGCGAGGAGTGCTCGAGGGGATTCTGCGGGGAGGGCATGGCGTCTCCAGAGCGACGTCGGGGAAGCGGCAGCAAGCAGGAGGTGGCGCGCGCGTGCCAGCGTGCCGCGGCCACACGCGCTCTGTCCTTCTGGCGCGCCGAGGAAGATGACTGGCAAGGTGGGCTCGGGTGGGCTGCTCAGAAGCTGGGCCGACTACAGTAGCAGGCCGCCAGGTACATTTCTGTTCTGTTTGTTTTCTTTTTATTTATTTGGCCACTGTTTTAAATTCAATCAAAATTCAAAACCAGTGCCAACTTCTCTGAAATACTTTTATGTTGCTAGATGGACTTTTCCAAAGCACATAAAACATTTCAGTGGGATTTGAAGTTATATTCTAGTTATATGAATATAATTCAAATTCAAATAGCTATTCATTTAAATTCAAAGTCCCAAAAATAAATACTTAAAAATGTTCAGTAACTCTCGGTTGGACCAAAACCCTTGCCAAAATTGTCAAACATTATTTAAGGCCATTTGGAAACATTGAATGCATTTTCAGGGTTATTTTCCCTTATTTTAAATAAAATTTTGAGGCTTTTCAAATTCCCTCAATTCAACTTTCAGAATTTAGACATGATGCATGTACGCAATGCCACTAATTAGAAGCTTTATTCTAGGGCTGTGACATGTCCTGCGCAAAGCCCTACCACGCGGGCTGTCGATCCGAGGATTCGTGGTGGGAGATTTGGCTGAGGATTTTGTCTGGAAATATAAAAGGTTTGGGGGCAGCGGTCTGGCCCTCAGATCCCCTTTTCACCCACTATGTATCCTCTGCTCCTCTCCTCCACCCGATTGTGCGGCAATGGCGAGGGACTCCACGACCTAGATGGAGAAGGCGAAGAAGGCGGTGATGGCCACTTCCTCTGGCTCTGGTGTGGCGGTCGTGGTGCAGCGGGGGACTGGATCCCGTCACGCGTGATGTCGCTTGAACTACGTTGATATTTCCCCAAAGAGGAAGGGATGATGCAGCACAACTACAGTAGGTATTTCCCTCAGTGATGGAACCAAGGTTATCAAAGCAGTCGGAGAACCAAGCAACACTATGTAAACGGTACCTGCACACAAAGAACAAATACTTGCAACCCAACGCGTAAGAGGGGTTGTCAATCCCTCCCAGGTAAAAAGATAGATAAATTTGTAGTTGATTGGATAAATAGATCTCTCGATAAAACAAAATAAAATAAATAAGGAAAAAGTGCAGCAAGGTATTTTTGGGTTTTTGGAATAATAGATCTGAAAATAAAAGCGAATAAAAATAGATCTCGAAGGCAAATATGATAAAGAATAGACCCGGGGGCCGTAGATTTCACTAGTGGCTTCTCTCGAGGAAAATAGCATACAGTTGGTAAACAAATTACTGTTGGGCAATTGATAGAACTTCAAATAATTATGATGATATCCAGGCAATGATCATTGTATAGGCATCACGTCCAAGATTAGTAGACCAACTCCTACCTGCATGTACTACTATTACTCCACACATCAACCGCTATCCAACATGCATCTAGTGTATTAAGTTCATGGAGACACGAAGTAATGCAATAAGAATGATGACATGATGTAGACAAGATCTATTCATGCAGGAATAGACCCCATCTTGTTATCCTTAATAGCAACGATACATACGTGTCATGTCCCCTTCTGTCACTAGGATTGAGCACCGTAAGATCGAACCCATCACAAAGCACCTCTTCCCATGGCAAGAAAAATCGATCTAGTCAGCCTAACTAAACCAAAGATTCGAAGAAGAAATACGAGGCTATAAGTAATCATGCATATAAGAGATCATAAACTCAAAGTTCATCGGATCCCAACAAACACACCGCAAAAAGAGTTACATCAAATAGATCTCCAAGAGACCATTGTATTGAGAATCAAAAGAGAGAGAGAGGAAACCATCTAGCTACTAACTACGGACCCGAAGGTCTACAATGAACTACTCACGCATCATCGGAGAGGCACCAATGAGGATGATGAACCCCTCTGTGATGGTGTTTAGACTAGATCTGGTGGTTCTGGAACTTGCGGAGGCTGGAATTGTGTTTCATCGACTCCCCCAGGGATTTTGGACTTTTGGGGAATTTATAGAGCAAAGAGGCGGTGTGGGAGGCCACCGAGGTGGGCACAACCCACTAGGGAGCGCCTGGGGCACCCCTTTGGTACTTCTTTGGCCCATCTTGTGTCTTTTAGTCCAGAAAAAATCTTCGAAAAGTTTCACTGCGTTTGGACTCCGTTTGGTATTGATTTTCTACGAAGTAAAAAACAAGCAAAAAATAGCAACTGGCACTGGGCACTATGTCAATAGGTTAGTCCCAAAAAATGATATAAAGTTGCTATAAAATGATTGTAAAACACCCAAGTATGATAATATAACAACATGTAACAATCAAAAATTATAGATACGTTGGAGACGTATTAGCGCGTCACCGCTCGACGGTTGGAGGAGCTGGCGGATGAAGGGATGATTTTGCGCGAGGGATGGCGTCGTTTCAGGCGCGAGGGAGGTCAAGCCGGTGCCTCAGGAGGACGAGCGTGTTCTTGAGCTCAAGTGAGCTGGTGAGCTGGTCAGGGTGGAATGGATCCGATCCCTCTCTATGGTGGTGGCTAGGTCCTATTTATAGTGGCCTTGGTCCTCTTCCCAAATGAAGGCGGGAAAGGATTCCACAACGGCCAAATTCGAAGGGAGACAGCTAGTACATCTTATCCTGGCAAAAGTAGTCTTCGCCTGCAAAAGCCTCTAGTCGTGACGCCGTGGTGGGCTCGGTGATGACCTCCGTCCTGCCGTCCTGGCGGTCTTGGGCTTGTTGCACAGGAATGGAAACCTTTGGTTGATTCCTAGGGACTCCGCGCCTGCGCTTGCTTCTTTAGCACCAA
The DNA here is from genome assembly GCF_018294505.1 of Triticum aestivum. Taxonomy (NCBI): domain Eukaryota; kingdom Viridiplantae; phylum Streptophyta; class Magnoliopsida; order Poales; family Poaceae; genus Triticum; species Triticum aestivum. The sequence goes on from NC_057808.1 coordinate 112,394,502, forward strand.
AGATGAAACTGCTGCACTGCGCCCGCTGGTGCCGGCCTGGCCTTGGTCATCACGGCTCGTGTCATCCGAGCCTCATGAGGTGAGACTTGCATAGAGATCTCCGCTCCTCGGGAGCCAGCCTGAGGAGGCTGCTCCCCGTGGAGGTCTTGGTGTCGTCCGCCTCGCAAGGCTTGGCCCCTCGCGAGGGTCTTGAGTTGACGATGTTGTAGGCGGGCCGTACCAGGTTGTCGATGGAGCCACGCCGTGGGCCGCAGGCAGGCAAGTCTGGGTACCCCCGTTCCCAGAACGCCGACAGTAGCCCCCGGGCCCAAGGCACGCTCAGACTTGGCTTTGAGGCGAAGCCAAAGGGCAACTGCAGAGTGCCGCGGGACCTAACCACCTGCGGCCTTGGGTGGCGCGTGGCAATTGATGGGACGTGGGCACCCCCACTTCCCCACGTAGCCTTGATATCCGCCAGGCTTGGCGGCCGCCCGTTGCTAGTGCAGCTCTGCCTTCATTGCTTGCCATGCTTGCCCTTGGCTCCTGCTCTTCCCTCGAACTTGCAGCCCCTCTTCCAGGTTCGGCGTCGGTGCCTCCCTTCCTTTCCGCCATGGCCCCGAGGTTGAAGAGGAAGGGGAAAACCTGCGCTCCGGCCGAATCCCAGCCGGTCTTTGAGCCTGATCTTGAGCGGTCGACGGTGGTCAATCAAGAGGGGTTGGCCAAGGTTTGTCCGGCCCTTGCCGCCGATTCCAATGAGTGGAAGGCGACGACGGCTTGGCCCGCTTCCTGAGCCATGATCGACATGGAAGTCACTGAGATCCCCATCCATCTTCATGCCCTCTTGGCTGGCCTGATCCCCCTTTCTCTGATTTCTTCAATGCTATACTCTCGCATTACCAAATCCAGGCGCTGCATCTGGACCCCCAATCCATCATCCTCCTTGCCGTCTTCGCCTTCGTTTGTGAGGCTATGGTTGGCATCGCCCCTTCCGTAGCCCCGTTTCTCCATTTCTTCTCCCTTCATCTGGTTGACGCCCGCCAGCGCTCGGTGTGCGTGGCCTTCCAGGCCGTAGCGGCGACGGCTGGCTCGGGCATCGACTTCGAGCTCTCGCCAGATGTGAGGGGGGTCCGGAAGCAGTGGGTGTGTGTGGATGCCGGCGTGCTCAACCCCTTGCTCCTTCTTCCGCGAGTTCCAGTGGTACCCAGCTCCAGCTGGGGGCACGTGAAGCTTCACTACTAGGGAAAACCTTATACACAGAACTTTAGCAGTAACGCTTGTTAAAATAGGGCGCTAGTGCTATATTGCAGTAGCACGTGTTGATTAACCGCGCTACAGATAGGAACGTAGCAGTAGCGCGTCTCCACGGAAACACGCTACTACTAAAATTCCCACTACTAAGCCGATAGGCTACACATAGTAGTAGCGATCTTAGAAAAACCGCGCTACCGCTAATATTGTTGTAGCAGCGCATTTACGGTGAAATGCGCTATTGCTAATGAAAAGAAAACAAAATAAAAAACAAATAGAAAAGTAAATGAAAATGAAAGAAATAGACAAAGGAGAAAGGAAAAAATAAAATGTAAAGAAAAAGAAAAGAAAAAGAAAAATAAAGGAGAAAGCCATAGCAGTAGCATCTGTTCATAACGGGCGCAGCAGCGCGTTTTTTGGACCCCCGCTATAGAAAGGGAAAAGGAAATAATAAAAGAAAAGGAAAATAAAGAGCTATACCAGTAGCGCGTTTTGTACTTCCAGCGCTACCGCTACATTTGACTTAACCCCCGCGCGGTTTCCCTCCCTCCCGGCCACCACACTTCTCCCCCAAATCCCTCGCCCCACTTCGCTGCCGTCTTCCCACTTCGCCGCCGTCTTCCCACTTCGCCGCCGTCTCCTGCCAACGTCGACGCCCCCGGAGCCACCAGAGCCGCGCGCCGTCGACGCCACCGGAGCCGCGCGGCCTCATCGACCCCACCGAAGCCGCCCTCGGAGCCGCGCGGCCTCATCGACCCCACCGAAGCCGCCCTCGGCGCCACCAGAGCCACCCACAACGCCCCTGCCTCCCTCGCCACAACTGCCTCCCTCGCCATCACCGGAGACGCCCCTGCCTCCCATGCCACCACCGGAGCCATCCTTTGTAAGCCCTCACCCTCCTCTCTCTCTCTCATGCACAACACAAACATTGGACAGAGAACTAGCTAGCTAGGTTATCTAGTTTAATTATCTAGGTTAGTGCAAAAATTTAGTTAGGGCTTTGACAGAGAACTAGTTAGGTTAACTAGTTTAATTAGGTTAATTATCTAGGTTAGTGCAAAAATTTATTTAGGGCTTCGATAGAGAACTAGCTAGGTTAACTAGTTTAATTATCTAGGTAAACTAGGTTACCTAGCTAGGTTAACTAACTAGGTTATTTAGGTTCGTTAGGTTAACAAGCTAGGTTAACTAGGTTGGCTAGGTTAGAGCAAAAATTTATTTTAGAGCATTAGGTCAGAAGGGTTAAAGAAATGGAGTTCCTTTGCAATTATAATTGGGTTCTGTCCTAGGGAGAGAAGGGTCAGAGAAAATAATGTGTGTGTGTGTGTGAGAGAGAGAGGAATAGCTAGAACAGAATTTGGGTTCTGTCCGAGGCAGAGAAGTGTTTAGTGAGGTCATTTTGCAAAGGTTTTTGATTTTTGAAAAGACCGCTATTTTTCGAGGAAAAGAATTTAGGCAAGTTTTATTTTAAAGATGATCCCTTCCTAGACTTTTATTGTTGATTATATCTTTTCATTGAAGTGGTCATGTTATATCTTTTCATTGAAGTGGTTCGATTGTGCCCAAGTGGCCTTTTGTTGTTTCTAGGGAATGAAGCCGAGTGGCCTATCTTTTGCCGGAATGTTGATTCATTTCCATTCCGGCAAATTTTAGGTGCTCGATTTGTCCACTTTTTAGCAAAGGTCGTGCCAAAATTTTCCGTGAATTTTGGCATCACTTGTGCTACAAACTAGGACATATCGAGTGCCCGGGATTTGCTGCACCGGGAAGGAATCAACATTCCTGCAAAACATAGGCCTTTTTTATGTCATTATTCATTTTATTAGGTCTAGAATTAATTGACTAGATTTAATTGTAGGAAACATGGCTGGCAACAATGAAGGACAGGGTTCTGGTGATTGCGACGACGTCTACCGGGAGGCAGCCGAATTTTTGAACCTTGCCAATGATCAACGATTGTTGTTGTTGGGCCCACCTGTCACATCGGTGACTGAGACCGACATCGAGACCGACGCTGAGACTGAGACCGGTGCCGAGATCAGCGTCGAGACTGGCGGAGCCGGTATAGAACCGAAACCAAAGAGGCAACGACGCCTAAATCAGCTCATCACTACTAGAGTGGTGGTCATGGAGGTGGACGACGGCAATTTTGAGCCAAAAGAGCTTGAGGAAGCGCGATCGTGCTACGACAATTAAATAGGCTGCATCATACGGACAACCGCCACCATCTATGATGAGAAACTAAAGAAGATAGAAAATATGAGGCCCTCCCTCCTAAAGAAGCTGCACCAGGTATTCTTGTTCCCGGGCCGGGATGAAAAGAAATATACTGATCCAGATAAAGACCCGGCAATGAAGAAGATAAACAAACGCGCCATGACCAAGTTTAGCGACGCGTTGGCCGCCTGTAAAGTAAGGGTGAAACATCGGATCATCAACAAAATGGAACCCTACTCCGAGATTGTAAAGGATAATCCAACAATCACGGAAGAGCAGTTTGAAATATTCAAGGCGGCTTTTGATGCCGAAGCTGCCAAACAAAAGTCGAAGTACATGAAGGGGCTTCAAAAGAGGAACATGGGATGCCACCACCTCGGAAGCCGTGGTTACGCAAGATTTGATGGACTATGGAATAAGGGGTGGCAAGAAGCTAAGACTGGGGATTCCCAGGGCACCCCAAGGTAATATTAAAGGACAACCAAGCATCTAAGCTTGGGGATGCCCCGGATGGCATCCCCTCTTTCATCTTCAATCCATCGGTAAATTTACTTGAGGCTATATTTTTATTCACCACATGATATGTGTTTTGCTTGGAGCGTCTTGTATGATATGAGTCTTTTCTTTTTAGTGTACCACAATCATCCTTGCTATACACATCTTTTTAGAGGGACACGCATGAATCGTGAATTTATTAGAATACTCTATGTGCTTCACTTATATCTTTTGAGCTAGGCAGTTTGTTCTAGTGCTTCACTTATATCTTTTTAGAGCACGGCGGTGGCTTTATTTTATAGAAATTGTTGAACTCCCATTCTTCACTTATATTATTTTGAGAGTCTCTAAACAACATGGTAATTTGCTTATGTTATGAATTTGGTCCTAATATGATGGGCATCCAAGAGGGATATAATAAAAACTTTCATATAAAGAGCAATGAATACTATGAGAAGTTTGATTCCTTGCATATTGTTTTGAGATATAAAGATGGTGTTATTAGAGTCATGCTAGTGAGTAATTGTGGATTGGTAGAAATAATTGTGTTAAAGTTTGTGATTCCCGTAGCATGGACGTATGGTGAACCGTTATGTGATGAAGTCGGAGCATGATTTATTTTTTGTTTGTCTTCCTTATGAGTGGCGGTCGGGGACAAGCGATGGTCTTTTCTTACCAATCTATCCTCCTAGGACCATGCGTGTAGTACTTTGTTTCGATAGCTAATACATTTTTGCAATAAGTATGTGAGTTCTTTATGACTAACGTTGAGTCCATGGAGTATACACACTCTCACTCTTCCACCATTGCTAGCCTCTCTAGTACCACGCAATTTTTGCCGGTGCATTAAACCCACCATATACCTTCCTCAAAACAGCCACCATAGTTACCTATTATTGCATTTCCATAGCCATTCCGAGATATATTGCCATGCAACTTCCACTGTTCCGTTTATTATGACACATACCATCATTGTCATATTGCTTTGCATGATCATGTACTTGGCATAGTATTCGTGGCAAGGCCACCGTTCATATTTCTTATACATGTCACTCTTGATCATTGCACATCCCGGTACACCGCCGAAGGCATTCATACAGGATCATATTTTTTTCTAGTATCGAGTTGTAATTCTTGAGTTGTAAGTAAATAAAAGTGTGATGATCATCATTATTAGAGCATTGTGCCATGTGAGGAAATGATGATGGAAGCTATGATTCCCTCACAAGTTGGGATGAGTCTTTGGACATTATAAAAAATAAAAGAGGCCAAAGAAGCCCAAACAAAAAAAGAGAAAAAATGAGAGAAAAGAGAGAAGGGACAATGTTACTATCCTGTTTCCACACTTGTGCTTCAAAGTAGCACCATGTTCTTCATGATACAGAGTCTCCTATTTTGTCACTTTCATATACTAGTGGTAATGTTTCATTATAGAACTTGGCTTGTATATTCCAATGATGGGCCTCCTCAAATTTCCCTAGGCCTTCGTGAGCAAGCAAGTCGGATGCACACCCACTTAGTTTCTTTTGAGCTTTCATACACTTATAGCTCTAGTGCATCCGTTGCATGGAAATCCCTACTCACGCACATTGATATCTATTGATGGGAATCTCCATAGCCCATTAATGCGCCTAGTTGATGTGAGACTTTCTCCTTCTTTTTGTCTTCTCCACAACCACCATATTCTATTCCACTTATAGTGCTATATCCATGGCTCATGCTCATGTATTGCGTGAAAGTTGAAAAACTTTGAGAACACCAAAAGTATGAAACAATTGCTTGGATTGTCATCGGGGTTGTGCATGATGAAATACATTATGTGATGAAGATGGAGCATAGCTAGACTATACGATTTTGTAGGGATAACTTTCTTTGGCCATGTTATTTTGAGAAGACATGATTGCTTTATTAGTATGCTTGAAGTATTATTGTTTTTATGTCAATATTAAACTTTTGTTTTGAATCTTATGGATATGAATATTCATGCCACAATAAAGAAGATTACATGGATAAATATGTTAGGTAGCATTCCACATTAAAATTATGTTTTTATCATTTACCTACTCGTGGACGAGCAGGTATTAAGCTTGGGGATGCTTGCTACGTCTCCAACGTATCTATAATTTTTTATTGTTCCATGCTATTATATTATATGTTTTGGATGTTTTATATGCATTAATATGCTATTTTATATTATTTTTGGGACTAACCTATTAACCTAGAGCCCAGTGCCAGTTCCTGTTTTTCCCCTGTTTTAGAGTTTCATAGGAAAGGAATACCAAAGGGAATAAAGCTGCTGTGATGATTTCTCTTGGACCAGAAGACATCCAGAAGACTTGGAAAGGGGGCCAGAGGAGTCCCGAGGAGGCCACAAGCCTGCTAGGCATGCCCCAAGGGGGCGCCCTGAGGGCTTGTGAGCCCCTCGGAGGTCCTCTAACCCTAATTCTTGCACTATAAATTCCCAAATATTCCCAAACCATCATAGGCATCCACGAAAATACTTTTCCGCCGTCGCAAGCCTCTGTTCCCGTGAGATCCCATCTTGGGGCCTTTCCGGTACCCTGCCGGAGGGGGATTCGATCATGGAGGGCCTCTACATCAACCTTGCTGCCCTTCCGATGAAGCGTGAGTAGTTCACCACAGACCTAAGGGTCCATAGCTAGTAGCTAGATGGCTTCTTCTCTCTCGATGATCTTCAATACCATGTTCTCCTTGATGTTCTTGGAGTTCTATCCAATGTAATATTCTTTTGCGGTGTGTTTGTCGAGATCCGATGAATTGTGGATTTATGATAAGATTATCTATGAATATTATTTGAGTCTTCTCTGAACTCTTTTATGCATGATTAAACATCTTTGTATTTCTCTTCGAATTATTGGTTTGGTTTGGCCAACTAGATTGGTTTTTCTTGCAATGCGAGAGGTGCTTAGTTTTGGGTTCAATCTTGTGGTGTCCTCACCCAGTGACACAGTAGGGGTAGCGAGGCATGTATTGTATTGCTGCCATCAAGGGTAAAAAGATGGGGTTTTCATCATATTTCTTGAGTTTATCCCTCTACATCATGTCATCTTACTTAAGGCGTTACTCCGTTCTTATGAATTGAATACTCTAGATGCATGCTGGATAGCGGTCGATGTGTGGAGTAATAGTACTAGATGCAGGCAGGAGTCGGTCTACTTGACACAGACGTGATGCCTATATTCATAATCATTGCCTTGGATATCGTCATAACTTTGCGCTTTTCTATCAATTGCTCGACAGTAAATTGTTTACCCACCGTATGTTTTCTTTCAAGAGAGAAGCCTCTAGTGAAACCTATGGCCCCGGGTCTATTTTCCATCATATATTTCAGATATGTAAACCAAAAAACCCAAAAATACCTTGCTGCACTTTATTCATATTTACTTTAGTTTGCCTTTTTATTTATCTTTTATACCTATCTCTATTAGATCTCACTCTTGATCGAGATTGTGACGGGATTGACAACCCCTTTTTCGCGTTGAGTGCAAGTGTTTGTTAGTTTGTGAAGGTGCATAGATTGGAGACTTGCTTGTGCCTCCTACTGGATTGATACCTTGGTTCTTAACTGAGGGAAATACTTATCTCTACTTTGCTGCATCACCCTTTCCTCTTCAAGGGAAAAATCAACGCAAGCTCAAGAAGTAGCAGCATCCAAAAACGACAACCGCTCACATCCAACAGTAGAATCTACTATCTGTTCTATGCGACGGAGAGGGAAATGATCCTTCGAGCATTCCTCATTGATCTGCCTAAAATCTACACACATTCGGAAAGTCTCATGTTTCTTCAGCACTAGGACGATGTTGGCGAGCCACTCGGAGTGCTACACCTCTCGGATGAATTCGGCGGCTAAGAGCCGCGCTATCTCCTCGCCAATCACCTTACGCTTCTTGGCAGAAGATCATCGATGGTGCTCCTTGATAGGCTTCACCGTCGAATCAACACGGAGTCTGTGCTCGGCCAGCTCCCTGGGAACACCTGCATGTCAGAAGCCTTCCATGCGAAGATGTCCCAGTTCTCATGGAGGAACTGGACGAGTGCGACTTCCTATTTGCTGTCCAGGGTAGTGGAGATGTTGGTTGGGGCAGCATTCGGGTCCTCAGGATGGATGTGCACCGGCTTCGTCTCCCCTGCCGACTGGAAAGTGGATCCCACAGTCAGCTGCTTGGACTTTAGCAGCTCACTTGAATCTACCCCCTTCTTATATTCATCCAGCTCGGCCATCGCCATCTGCTCATCAGCAATCTGGGAGCCCTTCTGGAGGAACTTCTCCTCGCTGAATACGACATCGAGGGCAGTCTGGCCGAGTGATTTGGCCTTCTTCCCAGGGATTACCACGTGGAACTGCATGTTGCTCTTGCTGCACCTGGTCATCGGGATGCCCATCGCCTCCAATGTGTCGGCGTAAATGATATTAAGCCCGCTGCCGCCGTCCATTAGGACTTTGCGCAGTCAGACTCCTCCCATGTCTGGATCTACCTCCAAGGCCTGCCACCCGATGGTCGGTATGTGGGCCGGGTGATCGGACTAATCAAAGGTTACTGGCGTCTTGGTCAGTCGAGATATTTGGTGATAGTCAAAACTGCCATGTTGACCTCTCGGTTGATGACTTTGAGGTGACTTTGGCTCTCTACGTCGGCGAAATCATGAGGACGTTCTCGATGTTGGGGTACCCGGAAGTACCCTTGCCTCCATCATTGTCATCTTCATCCTTGTCTCTGGAGGAATATTGCCGCATTTCTTGCTTCAGGAGTCGGCACTCCCGAGTGGTGTGTTTGGGCAAAATCAGATTGCCATCCTCGTCCTTCTTCGTGTGGATTTGGTAGGGCTGATCGAGGATGTCACTCTTCTGAGTGACTTGCTTCTTCCCCTTCCAGTCCTTCTTCTGCTTTTGGGAGCCTTTGCTCTTGCCTTGGCCGGCCAGAGCCGCAGCCTCAGCCACTACAAAAAAAGACACATCTGTGACATTTTGGGCCGAACGATTTTTTCTGTCATGCTTCTGACACTTCTATGACGATAATTGTGAAAAAAATCCGGTATCATCATAGATGTGGTGGGATCCTACTTCTATGACAAAAAATCATGATAGAAAATGGGCTTTTCGTCCTGGGTGGGCCGGAGACGTACCTGCATGACATTTTTTGGGCTGTCCATGACGGAAAAAATCGTCGTAGAAGCGAGGGCGAGGAAAATTTCAGGAAGTTCCCGGTTACGATGGGTGGTCGGCGCCAACCGATACACGGAGGGATTGCGCGTTTCTCTCGTACATGTACGCGCGTGGGTGCGTGGCGTTGGGCTCTAACTGAACTCGAGCGAGGCGTTCGCTTACTGAACCCGAGCGATTGCACTGGCTACGTGTTACTGAACCCGAGCGATAGATCGATCCCTGGCTGTTAACTGAACCCGATCGAGCGATTCCTTCGCTACTGCTGTTAACTGAAGCCGATCGAACCTGCTGCCTCTTGATGAACATTGAGTGTTGTTGGGAGTTCGATGAACAGTTCTCGGTGGGGGTTGGGTGAACAGGACCCCGTTGTAGTAGAGGCCGTTGCCGCTGGATGAACAGGACCCCGATCGAGGAGGTAGGGGTGGATGAACAGTAGCCAGTGGACGAACCCCGTGGAGGGCAGGTTGAACAGGACCCTGTGGAGGGCTAGTTGAATAGGACCCCGTGGAGGGCTGGATGAACAGGACCCTGATACGTCTCCAATGTATCTATAATTTTTTATTGTTCCATGCTGTTATATTATCATTCTTGGATGTTTAACAATCATTTTATAGTCATTTTATATCATTTTTTGGAACTAACCTTTTGACATAGTGCCAAGTGCCAGTTGCTGTTTTCTGCATGTTTTTTACATCGCAGGAAATCAATACCAAATGGAGTCCAAACGCAGCGAAACTTTTTGTGGATATTTTTGGACCAAAATACATCTAGTGGGCCGGAGAAGCGCCTGGAGGGGTGCTCCGAGGGGAGCACAACCCACCTGGGCGCGCCGCTACCTCTTGAGCACTGCGTTGGTTTTCCCTTGAAGAGGAAAGGGTGATGTAGTAAAGCAGCGTAAGTATTTCCCTCAGTTTTTGAGAACCAAGGTATCAATCCAGTAGGAGGCCACACACGAGTCCCTCACACCTACACAAACAAATAAAATCCTCGCAACCAACGGAATAAAGGGGTTGTCAATCCCTTCACGGTCAATTACGAAAGTGAGATCTGATAGATATGATAAGATAATATTTTTGGTATTTTTATGATAAAGATGCAAAGTAAAGAAAGCAAAATAAACGGCAAAAGAAATAGCTAAGTGTTGGAAGATTAATATGATGGAAAATAGACCCGGGGGCCATAGGTTTCACTTGTGGCTTCTCTCATGAGCATAAGTATTACGGTGGGTGAACAAATTACTATTGAGCAATTGACAGAATTGAGCATAGTTATGAGCATATCTAGGTATGATCATGTATATAGGCATCACGTCCGCGACAAGTAGACCGACTCCTGCCTGCATCTACTACTATTACTCCACACATCGACCGCTATCCAGCATGCATCTAGAGTATTAAGTTCAAAAGAACAGAGTAACACTTTAAGTAAGATGACATGATGTAGAGGGATAAACTCATGCAATATGATATAAACCCCATCTTGTTATCCTCGAGGGCAACAATACAATATGTGTCGTTTCCCTTTCTGTCACTGGGATCGAGCACTGCAAGATTGAACCCAAAGCTAAGCACTTCTCCCATTGCAAGAAAGATCAATCTAGTAGGCCAAACCAAACTGAGAATTCGAAGAGACTTGCAAAGATAACCAATCATACATCAAATAATTCAGAGAAGATTCAAATATTGTTCATAGATAAACTTGATCATAAACCCACAATTCATCGGTCTCAACAAACACACCGCAAAAGAAGATTACATCGAATAGATCTCCACAAGAGAGGGGGAGAACATTGTATTGAGATCCAAAAAGAGAGAAGAAGCCATCTAGCTAATAACTATGGACCCGAAGGTCTGAGGTAAACTACTCACACATCATCGGAGAGGCTATGGTGTTGATGTAGAAGCCCTCCGTGATCAATGCCCCCTCCGGCAGGACGCCGGAAAAGGCCCCAAGATAAGATCTCACGGGTATAGAAGGTTGCGGCGGTGGAATTAGGTTTTCGTGGATGCTTATGTTGGTTTGGGGGTACGTAGGTATATATAGGAGGAAGAAGTACGTTGGTGGAGCAACGTGGGCCCCACGAGGGTGGAGGGCGCACCCAGGGTGTAGGTGCCCCCCTACGTTGTGCCTTCCTGGTTGATGTCTTGACGTAGGGTCCAAGTCCTCTGGATCATGTTCGTTCCGAAAATCACGTTCCCGAAGGTTTCATTCCGTTTGGACTCCGTTTGATATTCTTTTTTTGCGAAACTCTGAAATAGGCAAAAAAACAGCAATTCTGGGCTGAGCCTCCGGTTAATAGGTTAGTCCCAAAAATAATATAAAAGTGTATAACAAAGCCCATTAATCATCGAAAACAGAATATAATATAGCATGAAGCAATAAAAAATTATAGATACGTTGGAGACGTATCAAGCATCCCCAAGCTTAATTCCTGCTCGTCCTCGAGTAGGTAAATGATAAAAACAAAATTTTTGATGCGGAATGCTACTTAGTATAATTTCTTAATGTAACCCTCTTAATTGTGGTATGAATATTCAGATCCGAAAGATTCAAGATAAAAGTTTAATATTGACATAAAAGCAATAATACTTCAAGCATACTATCTAAGTAATTATGTCTTCTGAAAATAACATGGCCAAAGAAAGTTCATCCCTACAAAATCATATAGTTTAGTCATGCTCCATTTTCGTCACACAAGAATGCTCTCATCATGCACAACCCCGATGACAAGCCAAGCAATTGTTTCATACTTTAGTAATCTCAAACTTTTTCAACCTTCACGCAATACATGAGCGTGAGCCATGGATATAGCACTATGGGTGGAATAGAATATAATGATGGGGGTTATGTGGAGAAGACAAAAAAGGAGAAAGTCTCACATCAACGCGGCTAATCAACGGGCTATGGAGATGCCCATCGATTGATGTTAATGCAAGGAGTAGGGATTGCCATGCAACGGATGCACTAGAGCTATAAATGCATGAAAGCTCAACAAAAGAAACTAAGTGGGTGTGCATCCAACTTGCTTGCTCACGAAGACCTAGGGCATTTGAGGAAGCCCATTGTTGGAATATACAAGCCAAGTTCTATAATGAAAAATTCCCACTTGTATATGAAAGTGACAAAACAAGAGACTCTCTATCATGAAAATCATGGCGCTACTTTGAAGCACAAGTGTGGAAAAAAGGATAGTAGTATTGTCCCTTTTTATTTTTTTATTTTTTTGGGCCTTCCTTTTTTCGGCCTTTCCCTTTTTTGGGGACAATACTCTATGAATGATGATCATCACACTTCTATTTATTTACAACTCAATGATTATAACTCGATACTAGAACAAGGTATGACTCTATATGAATGCCTCCGGCGGTATACCGGGATAGCAATGAATCAAGAGTGACATGTATGAAAAATTATGAACGGTGGCTTTGCCACAAATACGATGTCAACTACATGATTATGCAAAGCAATATGACATAATAAACGGAACGGTGGAAAGTTGCATGGCAATATATCTCGGAATGGCTATGGAAATGCCATAATAGGTAGATATGGTGGCTGTTTTGAGGAAGATATAAGGAGGTTTTATGTGTGAAAGAGCGTATGATATCACGGGGTTTGGATGCACCGGCGAAGTTTGCACCAACTCTCAATGTGATAAAGGGCAATGCACGGTACCGAAGAGGCTAGCAATGATGGAAGTGTAAGAGTGCGTATAATCCATGGACTCAACATTAGTCATAAAGAACTCATATACTTATTGCAAAAATCTATAAGTCATCAAAAACCAAGCATTACGCACATGCTCCTAGGGGGATAGATTGGTAGTAAAAGACCATCGCTCGTCCCCGACCACCACTCATAAGGAAGACAATCAAAGAACACCTCATGTTTCAAATTTGTTACATAACGTTTACCATATGTGCGTGCTACGGGACTTGCAAACTTCAACACAAGTATTTCTCAATTTCACAATTACTCAACTAGCACAACTTTAATATCACTACCTCCATATCTCAAAACAATCATCAATCATCAAACTTCTCTTAGTATTTGGCACACTCATCAGAAAGTTTTTCTTTTACTAGTCTCGAATACTTAGCATATTAGGATTAATTTTCCTTTTTAAGCAAATTACCATGCTGTTTAAGACTCTCAAAATAATATAAGTGAAGCATGAGAGAATAATAGTTTCTATAAAACAAAACCACCGCCGTGCTCTAAAAGATATAAGTGAAGCACTAGAGCAAAAACTATATAGCTCAAAAGATATAAGTGAAGCGTATAGAGTATTCTAATAAATTCCGAATCATGTGTGTCTCTCTCAAAAGGTGTGTACAGCAAATATGATTGTGGTAAACTAAAAATCAAACACTCAAATTATACAAGACGCTCCAAGCAAAACACTTATCATGTGGTGAATAAAAATATAGCTCCAAGTAAAGTTACCGATGGAAGTAGACGAAAGAGGGGATGCCTTCCGGGGCATCCCCAAACTTTGGCTTTTAGGTGTCCTTAGATTATCTTGGGGTGTCATGTGCATCCCCAAGCTTAGGCTCTTGCCACTCCTTGTTCCATAATCTATCAAATCTTTTACCCAAAACTTGAAAACTTCACAACACAAAACTTAACAGAAAATCTCGTGAGCTCCGTTAGCGAAAGAAAACAAAAGACCACTTCAAGTTACTGTAATTAACTCATTCTTTATTTATATTGGTGTTAAACCTACTTTATTCCAACTTCTCTATGGTTTATAAACTATTTTACTAGCCATAGATTCATCAAAATAAGCAAACAACACACGAAAAACAGAATCTGTCAAAAACAGAACAGTCTGTAGTAATCTGTAACTAACGCAAACTTCTGGAACTCAAAACATTCAGCCAAAATAAGACGACCTAGAAAATTTGTTTATTGATCAGCAGAAATTGGAATCAATATTTTATCACGTTCTGGTGATTTTTAAAAATTGTTTTCGTGAACATAAAGTTTCTGAAATTTTCAGCAAGATCAAATAACTATCGTCCAAGAAGATCCTATAGGTTTAACTTGGTACAAACACTAATTAAAACATAAAAACAAATCTAACCAGAGGCTAGATCAAATATTTATTCCTAAACATAAGCAAAAAGGAAAAAACTGAAAATAAAATTGGGTTGCCTCCCAACAAGCGCTATCGTTTAATGCCCCTAGCTAGGCATAAGAGCAAGGATAGATCTAGGTATTGCCATCTTTGGTAGGCAATCCATAAGTGGCTCTCATAATAGATTCATAAGGTAATTTTATTTTCTTTCTAGGTAAGTGTTCCATCCCTTCTTTAAGGGAAATTGGAATCTAATATTCCCTTCCTTCATATCAACAATTGCACCAATCGTTCTAAGGAAAGGTCTACCAAGAATAATAGGACATGAAGGATTGCAATCTATATCAAGAACAATAAAATCTACGGGTACATAGTTCCTATTTTCAACAATAAGAACATCATTAATTCTTCCCATAGGTTTCTTAATGTTGGAATCCGCAAGGTGCAAGTTTAAAGAGCAATCATCAAAATCACGGAAACCTAGCAAATCACACAAAGTCTTTGGAATCATGGAAACACTAGCACCCGAATCACACAAAGATAGCATTCATGATTTTTAATTTTAATTTTAATAGTAGGTTCCCACTCATCATAAATTTTTCTAGGGATATAAACTTCCAACTCAAGTTTTTCTTCAAAAGATTGCATCAAAGCATCAACGATATGTTTGGTAAAGGCTTTATTTTGACTATAAGCATGTGGAGAATTTAGCACGGATTGCAACAAGGAAATACAATCTATCAAAGAGAAATTATCATAACTAAAATCCTTTAATTCCAAAATAGTGGGTTCATTAATATATAGAGTTTTGCTCTCTTCAATCCCACTTTTACCAATTTTAGCATCAAGATCTAAAAACTCCGAATTTTTGGAACGCCTTCTAGGTAAAGGTGGATCATAATCAGTCCCATCATTATCAAGATTCATATTGCAAAACAAAGATTTAATAGGGGACACATCAATAACTTTTAGATCTTCATCTTTATTTTCATAGAAACTAGAAGAACACGCTTTCACAAAACAATCTTTCTTAGCACGCATCCAGCGGTTCTTTCTTTGCACTCATCAATGGAAATTCTCATGGCCTTGAGAGACTCTTTGATATCATGCTTAGGTGGAATAGATCTAAGTTTCAAGGAATCAACATCAAGAGAAATTCTATCAATGTTCCTAGCCAATTCATCAACTTTGAGCAATTTTTCTTCAAGCAAAGCATTGAAATTCTTTTGCGAATTCAGAAACTCTTTAACACTAGTCTCAAATTCAGAGGGTGTCTTATTAAAATTTCCATAAGATTTATTGTAGGAATTACCATAATTATTAGAGGAATTACTAGGATATGGCCTAGGATTAAAGTTTCCTCTATACGCGTTGTTACCAAAATTATTCCTACCAACAAAATTCACATCCATAGATTCATTATTATTTTCAATCAAAGTAGACAAAGGCATATCATTAGGATCAGAAGAAACACTTTTAGTAGCAAATAATTTCATAAGTTCATCCATCTTTCCACTCAAAACATTAATTTCTTCTATCGCATGCACTTTTTTATTAGTAGATCTTTCGGTGTGCCATTGAGAATAATTAACCATAATATTATCTAGGAGTTTAATAGCTTCCCCTAAAGTGATTTCCATAAAAGTGCCTCCCGCGGCCGAATCTAAAAGATTTCTAGAAGCAAAATTCAATCCGGCATAATTTTTTTGTATAATCATCCACAAATTCAAACCATGTGTAGGGCAATTACATATCATTAATTTCATCATCTCCCAAGCTTGTGCAACATGTTCATGATCAAGTTGCTTAAAATTCATAATATCGTTTCTAAGAGAGATGATCTTAGCGGGAGGAAAATACTTAGAGGTAAAAGCATCTTTGCACTTATTCCAACAATCAATACTATTTTTAGGCAAAGACGAAAACCAAGCTTTAGCACGATCTCTAAGCGAAAAAGGAAATAGATTCAATTTAACAATATCATTGTCCACATCTTTCTTCTTTTGCATATCACACAAATCAACGAAGCTATTTAGATGGGTAGCGGCATCTTCACTAGGAAGACCGGCGAATTGATCTTTCATGACAAGATTTAACAAAGCAGCATTAATTTCACAAGATTCAGTATCGGTAAGAGGAGCAATCAGAGTGCTAAGAAAATCATTGTTGTTGGTATTGGTAAAGTCACACAATTTAGTATTATCTTGAGCCATCATGACAAGCAAGCAATCCAACACACGAGCAAACAAGAAGCGAGCGAAAAAGAGGCAAACGGAAAAGAGAGGGCGAATAAAACGGAAAGGGTGAAGTGGGGGAGAGGAAAACAAGAGGCAAATGGCAAATAATGTAATGCGGGAGATAAGGGTTTGTGATGGGTACTTGGTATGTTGACTTTTGCGTAGACTCCCCGGCAACGGCGCCAGAAATCCTTCTTGCTACCTCTTGAGCACTGCGTTGGTTTTCCCTTGAAGAGGAAAGGGTTATGCAGTAAAGCAGCGTAAGTATTTCCCTCAGTTTTTTAGAACCAAGTTATCAATACAGTAGGAGGCCACGCACGAGTCCCTCGCACCAACACAAACAAATAAAATCCTTGCAACCAACGCAATAAAGGGGTTGTCAATCCCTTCACGGTCACTTACGAAAGTGAGATCTGATAGATATGATAAGATAATATTTTTGGTATTTTTATGATAAAGATGCAAAGTAAAGAAAGCAAAATAAACGGCAAAAGAAATAGCTAAGTGTTGGAAGATTAATATGATGGAAAATAGACCCGGGGGCCATAGGTTTCACTAGTGGCTTCTCTCATGAGCATAAGTATTACAGTGGGTGAACAAATTACTGTTGTGCAATTGACAGAATTGAGCATAGTTATGAGAATATCTAGGTATGATCATGTATATAGGCATCACGTCCGCGACAAGTAGGCCGACTCCTGCCTGCATCTACTACTATTACTCCACACATCGGCCGCTATCCAGCATGCATCTAGAGTATTAAGTTCAAAAGAACAGAGTAACGCTTTAAGTAAGATGACATGATGTAGAGGGATAAACTCATGCAATATGATATAAAACCCATCTTGTTATCCTCGATGGCAACAATAGAATACGTGTCGTTTCCCTTTCTGTCACTCGGATCGAGCACCGCAAGATTGAACCCAAAGCTAAACACTTCTCCCATTGCAAGAAACATCAATCTAGTAGGCCAAACCAAACTGATAATTCGAAGAGACTTGCAAAGATAACCAATCATACATAAAATAATTCAGAGAAGATTCAAATATTGTTCATAGATAAACATGATCGTAAACCCACAATTCATTGATCTCAATAAACACACCACAAAAGAAGATTACATCGAATAGATCTCCACGAGAGAGGGGGAGAACATTGTATTGAGATCCAAAAAGAGAGAAGAAGCCATCTAGCTAATAACTATGGACCCGAAGAGGTCTGAGGTAAACTACTCACACATCATCAGAGAGGCTATGGTGTTGATGTAGAAGCCCTCCGTGATCAATGCCCCCTCCGGCAGGACGCCGGAAAAGGCACGAAGATGGGATCTCATGGGTACAGAAGGTTGCGGCGGTGGAATTAGGTTTTCGTGGATGCTTATGTTGGTTTGGGGGTACGTAGGTATATATAGGAGGAAGAAGTACGTCGGTGGAGCAACGTGGGCCCCACGAGGGTGGAGGGCGCGCCCAGGGGGGTAGGCGCGCCCCCTACCTCGTGCTTTCCTGGTTGATGTCTTGACGTAGGGTCCAAGTCCTCTGGATCACGTTCGTTCCGAAAATCACGTTCCCGAAGGTTTCATTCCGTTTGAACTCTGTTTGATATTCTTTTTCTGCGAAACTCTGAAATTGGCAAAAAAACAGCAACTCTAGGCTGGGCCTCCGGTTAATAGGTTAGTCCCAAAAATAATATAAAAGTGTATAACAAAGCCCATTAATCCTCCAAAACAGAATATAATATAGCATGAAGCAATCAAAAATTATAGATATGTTGGAGACGTATCACGCGCCAGGAGGCCCAGGCGCACCCTGGTGGGTTGTGCCCACCTCGGGTGCCCCCTGAACCGACTCTTTGCTCTATAAATACCCCAATATTCCAGAAACCCTACGGGAGTCGACGAAAATCAATTCCAACCGCCGCAGAGTCCAGAACCATCAGATCCAATCTAGACACCATCACGGAGGGGTGCATCATGTCCATTGGTGCCTCTCCGATGATGCGTGAGTAGTTCTTTGTAGACCTACGAGTCCGTAGTTAGTGGCTAGATGGCTTCCTCTCTCTTGTTTGATTCTCAATACAATGGTCTCTTGGAGATCCATATGATGTAACTCTTTTTGCGGTGTGTTTGTTGAGATCCGATGAACTTTGAGTTTTTTATCAGATCTATGTTTTTATCCATGAAAGTTATTTGAGTTTCTTTGATCTCTTATATGCATGATTGCTTATAGCCTCGTATTTCTTCTCCGATATTTGAGTTTTGTTTGGCCAAATAGTGTTGGATCTTGCAATGGGAAGAGGCGCTTTGTAGTGGGTTCGATCTTACGGTGCTTGATCCCAGTGACAGAAGGGGAACCGACACGTATGTATCATTGCTACTAAGGATAAAACGATGGGGTCTATTTCTACATAAATAGATCTTGTCTACATCATGTCATCGTTCCTATTGCATTACTCCGTTTTTCCATGAACTTAATACACTAGATGCATGCTGGATAGCGGTCGATATGTGGAGTAATAGTAGTAGATGCAGGCAGGAGTTGGTCTACTAATCTTGGATGTGATGCCTATATAATGATCATTGCCTGGATATCGTCTTGATTATTTGAAGTTCTATCAATTGCCCAACAGTAATCTGTTCACCCACCGTTTGCTATTTTCTCGAGAGAAGCCACTAGTGAAACCTACGGCCCCGGGGTCTGTTTCTCATATTATTTGGCTTTGCGATATATTTTATTCGCCTTTTATTTTCAGATCTATTAAACCAAAAATACAAAATACCTTGCTGCAATTTATTTTATTTGGCGTTCGATCTATCAATATTTACAACTCTCTCACGTCCGTTTGCCAATTTCTAGCGCCGCTACCCAAAAGGGATTGACTACGCCTTTTACACGCCGGGTTGCGAGTATTTGTTATTTGTGTGCAGGTGCTATTTACGTAGAGTTGCTTGGTTCTCCTACTGGTTCGATAACCTTGGTCTCATCACTGAGGGAAATACCTACTGTCGCTGTGCTGCATCATCCCTTCCTCTTTGGGGAAATACCGATGTAGTTCTAGCAGGCATCAAAAGGAATTTCTAGCGTCATTCGGGGAGACAACATCAACATCTATCAGGTTCCTAATTACAAATCTCATCTCCTCGTAATTTACATAATTTTCCATTTGCCTCTCATTTTCCTCTCCCCCACTTCACAAAAATTTGCCGTTTTATTCGCCCTCTTTTCATTCGCTGTTTTTTGCAGGATCTGTTTTTGGGTGCAATCTTGTTGCGTAGTCACCATGACTCACGAGAACTCCAAGTTGTGTGATTTCTCAAATACCAACAACAATGATTTTATTAGCACTCCTCTTGCTCCTCCCGCCACTAGTGCGGAGTCTTGTGATATTAATACTGCTTTGTTGAATCTTGTTATGAAAGATCAATTTTCCGGTACTCCTAATGAGGATGCCGCGTCCCGTCTTAACATATTTGTGGAATTATGCGATATGCAAAAGAAAAAATATGTGGACAATGATGTTGTGAAGATGAAATTATTTCCGTTTTCCTTGTGTGATTCTGCAAAAATTTGGGTTTCCTCTTTGCCTCGCAATAGTATCGATTCTTCGAACAAGTGCAAAGATGCTTTCATCTCTAAGTATTTTCCGCCCGCAAATATTATTTCCCTTAGAACCCAGATCATGAATTTCAAGCAACTTGAACATGAGCATGTTGCACAATTGGGAAAGGATGAAAATGATGCTAAGGAATTGCCCAACTCATGGGTTAAATCTTTGGATGATCATACAAAAAATTATGCGGGGTTGAATTTTGTTTCTCGTAATCTTTTAGATTCTGCCATGGGTGGGACTTTTATGGAAATTACTTTGGGTGAAGCCACCAAATTGCTTGATAATATCATGGCAAATTATTCACAATGGCACACCAAAAGAGCTCCTACTAGTAAAAAAGTTAATACGGTTGAAGTAATTTCTTCTTTGAGTGAAAAAGTTTATGCTCTTATGAAATTGGTTGCTAGTAAAAGTGTTCCTATTTATTTCAATGATATGCCTTTGTCTAGTTTGATTGAGCAAAATAGTGATGCCATAGATGTGAATTTTATCTCTCGCAATAATTTCAATAACAATGCTTATAGAGGTAATTTTAATCATAGGCCTTTTCCTAGTAATTCCTCTAATAATTATGGTAATTCTTATGGAAATCCTTCTTATAATAATAATAGGAACACCTCTGATCTTGAGAATAATATTAAAGAACTTATCGACACGCAAAAAGTTTTCAACACTACCATAGACGAAAAGTTGAATAAGATTGATGATTTTTCTAGAAGTGTTGATAGAATTTCTCATGATGTTGAAAATCTCAAGATGAAACTTTTTGTGCCTAAAGTAGAGGAATCAATTAAAGCACTTTATGTTTCTATGGATGAAAGTAAGAAAAGAACCGCTATGCTTAGAGCTAGAAGAGAATTTTTTAGAAAAAGCGTTTTCTAGTGATTGCTTTCATAAAAGTGATGAAAATCTTAAAATGATTGGTGTTTCCTCTATTGATTCTTTCTTTAGTAAAGTTAAGATTGGATATAAAGGGACTGGAGAAGAGTCGACTTTAGCTAGAAGGCGTCCCGATAATTTGGAGGGTGAAAATCTTGTTGAGAAAATTGATAAAAGTGGGTTTAAAGAGGTCAAGACTTTAACTAGTGATGTGCCCACTCTTTTGGATTACAAATACTTTAATTATGATAGTTGCTATTTGATTGATTGTATTTCTTTGTTGCAATCCATGATAAATTCCCCTCATGCTTATGAACAAAATAAAGCTTTTACTAAACATATTGTTGATGCTATGATGAAAGCTTTTGAAGAAAAGTTGGAATTCGAAGTTTCAATTCCTAGAAAATTACATGACGAGTGGGAACCTACTATCAAAGTCAATATTAAATATTATGAGTGTTTTGCTTTATGTGACTTGGGTGCTAGTGTTTCTACAATTCCGAAATCTTTATGTGATGTGCTTGGTCTTACCGATATTGAAGAATGTTCTTTAAATTTGCACTTGGCGGATTCTACTATTAAAAAGCCTATGGGAAGAATTAATGATGTTCTTATTCTTGCAAATAGGAATTATGTGCCCATAGATTTTATTGTTCTTGATATTGATTGCAATCCTTCTTGTCCAATTATTCTTGGTAGACCGTTTTTACGCACTATCGGTGCCGTGATTGATATGAAAGAAGGCAATATTAAATTTCAGTTTCCAATAAGGAAGGGAATGGAACACTTCCATAGAACAAGAATTAGGCCACCATATGAATCATTCATGAGGGCATCCTATGGATCTCGAAACGAAGATGACAAAACTTAGATCCTTGCTTTATGCCTAGCTAAGGGCGTAAAACAATAGCGCTTGTTGGGAGGCAACCCAATGAATAAAATTTATTTTTACTTTTTGCTTCTGTTCTTGATTGTTTCCACAATTATGATACTGTTATGATTGTGTTTTTGTGTTTTACTTAGTGTTTGTGCCAAGTAAAGCCTTTAGGATCTTCTTGGGTAATAGTTGTTTGATCTTGCTGAAAAACAGAAACTTATGCACTCACGAAAATAATTTTCATAAATCACAGAAACGTGATTTTGCCCTGATTCTTTTTTCAGAAGATTAATATACAAATTTCTCAGGTTTTCCTAATTTCTCAAGATTGTTGGAGCTTCAGAAGTATTCGAAATATTCAGATTGCTACAGACTATTCTGTTTTTGACAGATTCTGTTTTCTTTGCGTTGTGTGCTTGTTTTGATGACTCTATGGTTTTATTTAATGAGTTTTTGCCATAGAAAAGTTGGAATACAGTAGATATAATGCAAAAATAAAATATGAATTGGTTTGCTACAGTACATACAGTAGTGATTTGCTTTCTTATACTAACGGATCACACGAAGGTTTTGTTGAGTTTTGTGTGATTGAAGTTTTCAAGTTTTGGGTTATCTTACGGTGGATGAAGGAATAAGGAGTAAGAAGAGCCTAAGCTTGGGGATGCTCATAGCACCCCCAAGTTATTATCTAAAGATAAGCAAGCAATTAAGCTTGGGGATGCCTTGAGTAGCATCCCCTCTTTCTTCTAACGACCATCGGTATTTTACTCGAAGCTATATTTTTATTCGTCACATACTATGTGTTTTGCTTGGAGCGTCTTGTATGATTTGATTCTTTGTTTGTTTTGCTTTGTGTTCTAAGTCATGAATACTTGCTGGACACACCTATTTGAGAGAGCCAAGTTTATGCCATGACTTGTTAGAATAGCTCTCTTTGCTTCACTTAAATTTTTATGAGCTATGGTTATGCTCTAGTGCTTCACTTATGTCTTTTTGAGCACGGCGTGCTTTAGTATTTTTGAAGAAATACTCTCTTGCTTCACTTAGATTTGTTTGAGAGTTAGTAATTTTTTTAAGAATTTCTCTCTTGCTTTGCTTAAATTATTTTGAGAGAAATAAATATTATGCTCATGATCTTCACTTATATTTGTTTGAGCTTATCAAAAGCAACACATCAAAATTAGTCCCAAAGTGATAGATATCCAAGAAGGATATAATAAAAACTTTCATGAAGATCATTGGACAAAATAAACATGATTCTTTGTAATAGTTTCGAGATATGATGATGTGATATGTGAGTCATGTTGATGAGTAATTATGCTTTAGTAAGAATATTGGTGTTAAGGTTTGTGATTCCCTATGCAAGCACGGAAGTCAATAGTCATGCAATGAAATTACATCCTACTTGTGGTGCATTATTCGGTGTTAATTATGCTTAATGCTCGCTCATGAGATTATTTGTTTCTTGGTTGGTCGCTTCTCAATCTTTTGCTAGACTTCATTTTGCACTAAGTATGATCACCACTTGTGCATCCAAAATCCTTTAAACCAGTTTTGCCACATGACTCCACTATGCCTACCTATATGCGGTATTCTTTTGCCGTTCTAAGAAAATTTGTATGTGCCATCTCTAATTTTCAAAATAAATTTCTCTTTTGTGTGCTCGTACCGCTCGCGAGGCGGTGGGGGGCTGGCCGATATTTTCCATGCTAGATGTGTTATTCTCACGATGAGTGTTTATTCACTTGTCATTGCATGAGAGTAAGGCAAAGGTATTTGGGATGCCCAGTCCCGAAATGAAAAATGAATTCACTTTATGTTTTCAAATAATAAATTCCTTGGAAAGTGTTGGTATGGAGGGCAACCGTGGATTCGGCTAGCCATGGAAAGTGAAAGTATGGTGGAAAAAGGAATAAACTTTATTCTCAGTTTGGGAACCGCCTATGATATATCTAGCATGGAAAGTGTTGGGAGCTCTAAGTCATTTTCGTTGGTGGGAAAAGTATGCCTCTCAAAATGTTTTTATCTCTATATTTTTCGTCTTGAGCTCTGGCACCTCTACAAATCCCTCATTCCCTCTATGAAGGGACTTTCTTTTACTTTATGCAATTTTTATTTTCAATTTGAGTCTCCATCTTCTCTTATAAAGCACCAACTAGGGGGCACTATGATCATACTTGAGCATTGGGTGTAGCTACTATGCGAGTGTGTTTCATGAATGGTTCAATGATTGAGCATGATGGGCTAGGGATAACTTATTTTAGCGTTGATATTTTGAAAGACATGGTTGCTTGTTGATATGCTTGAGTATTAAAATCTCATGTCAAAAGTAGACTATTGCTTTGAGCCATATAAAAGTCCAAAGTCCATGCTATAAAGAAAAGAATATGATATGACATGTTAAGCAGCATTCCACAATAAAAATTCTGTTTTTATCATTTACCTACCCGAGGACGAGCAGGAATTAAGCTTGGGGATGCTGATACGTCTCCAATGTATCTATAATTTTTTATTGTTCCATGCTGTTATATTATCATTCATGGATGTTTTACAATCATTTTATAGTCATTTTATATCATTTTTTGGTACTAACCTATTGACATAGTGCTAAGTGACAGTTGCTATTTTCTACATGTTTTTTACATCGTAGGAAATCGATACCAAATGGAGTCCAAATGCAGCGAAACTTTTTGTGGATTTTGTTGGACTAGAAGACATCCAGTGGGCCTAAGAAGCGCCTAGGGGGTGCTCCGAGGGGAGCACAACCCACCAGGGCGCGCCAGGAGGCCCAGGCGCGCCCTGGTGGGTTGTGCCCACCTCGGGTGCCCCCTGAACCGACTCTTTGCTCTATAAATACCCCAATATTCCAGAAACCCTAGGGGAGTCGACGAAAATCAATTCCAGCCACCGCAGAGTCCAGAACCACCAGATCCAATCTAGACACCATCACGGAGGGGTGCATCATGTGCATTGGTGCCTCTCCGATGATGCGTGAGGAGTTCTTTGTAGACCTACGGGTCCGTAGTTAGTAGCTAGATGGCTTCCTCTCTCTCGTTTGATTCTCAATACAATGGTCTCTTGGAGATCCATATGATGTAACTCTTTTTGCGGTGTGTTTGTTGGGATCCGATGAACTTTGAGTTTTTGATCAGATCTATGTTTTTATCCATGAAAGTTATTTGAGTTTCTTTGATCTCTTATATGCATGATTGCTTATAGCCTCGTATTTCTTCTCCGATATTTGGGTTTTGTTTGACCAACTTGATCTATTTATCTTGCAATGGGAAGAGGTGCTTTGTAGTGGGTTCGATCTTACGGTGCTTGATCCCAGTGACAGAAGGGGAACCGACACATATGTATCGTTGCTACTAAGAATAAAACGATGGGGTCTATTTATACATAAATAGATCTTGTCTACATCATGTCATCGTTCTTATTGCATTACTCCATTTTTCCATGAACTTAATACACTAGATGCATGCTGGATAGCGGTCGATGTGTGGAGTAATAGTAGTAGATGCAGGCAGGAGTTGGTCTACTAATCTTGGACGTGATGCCTATATAATGACCATTGCCTGGATATCGTCATGATTATTTGAAGTTCTATTAATTGCCCAACAGTAATTTGTTCACCCACCGTTTGCTATTTTCTCGAGAGAAGCCACTAGTGAAACCTACGGCCCCCGGGTCTCTTTCTCATATTATTTGCCTTTGCGATCTATTTTGTTTGCCTTTTATTTTCAGATCTATTAAACCAAAAATACAAAAAATACCTTGCTGCAATTTATTTTATTTGGCATTCGATCTATCAATATTTACAACTCTCTCACGTCTGTTTGCCAATTTCTGGTGCCGCTACCCGAAAGGGATTGACAACCCCTTTTACACATCGGGTTGCGAGTATTTGTTATTTGTGTGTAGGTGCTGTTTACGTAGAGTTGCTTGGTTCTCCTACTGGTTCGATAACCTTGGTCTCATCACTGAGGGCAATACCTACCGTTGTTGTGCTGCATCATCCCTTCCTCTTTGGGGAAATACCGACGTAGTTCTAGCAGGCATCAGACTCCGTGGAGGGCTGGTTGAACAGTAGCCGGTGGAGGCTGGATGAACAGGACCCCGTGGATGAACAGTAGCTGGTGGAGGCAGCAGGAAGTCGACGGTGGATGAACAGTACCTGGTGGAGGCTGGAGGAAGTCGACGGTGGATGAAAAATAGCCCGTGGAGTCCCGTTTTGCGGTACGCCACACCCCTCTCGATGAATAGGACCCCGTTTCGACCGTAGGCGCTCCAACACAAGCCTGTTTCCTCCGTTTTGCGGTACGCCACACCCCTCCCGATCAACAGCAGCCCGTTTCGACCGTAGGAGCTCAAACACATGTCCGTTTCCTCCGTTCTGCGGTACGCCAGACCCTTCCCGATGAACAGAACCCTGTTTCGACCGTACACGGTCGAACAGAATGCCATTTTCCTCCGTTTCGTGGTACGCCAGACCCTGTTCCGGCTGTTCTATCCAAGCCGGTTGGCTCCCGATGAACATGACGACGTCGCTATACGCGTTAAGACCCCGCCCGTTTGTACGTACGTAGTTGTATTTACTATCTTGCAGCGTGGCTGTACGTACGTGTACACGATATAGATGGGACTGCGTGACATGCTACGTCGGCGCCTCTACTTCAACACGTGCCACTCCTTACTCGGCCACGATACGTCGCTGCAGAGAGACCGATCGACCGCTATGTACGTACACATTCGCGGCCAGACAGATAACGCCACCTTCACTTCATCCTGGTGGGTCCCAGCTGTCAGGGGGTAAGAAGGCAGTTCCTTCCGTGCGAAGATAACGCCGGGTGGAGGAATCATTATTTTGCGCGTAATAAGGAGGCACTTCCTTGCATGCAGCCATGGACCCAGCTGTCAGCCTCTCCACTTACAGTCCTCTTCTGATGGCTGTCATTCGTTGACCGCGTTGACGACGCTGTACCGCCCAACAGCACCAAGGTGGTGGACGACGGCGCAACCTAGGAAGGGAACGACTCGGAGCCGGGGAATACGCAGCAGTGGATGCCCACGTGGAGGGGAGTACGAGGGTTGACTGGTTCGACTGCGGTTTGAGGCTACCGTCGCCGGAGAATAACAGGGGGTGTGTGTGAGTCGAGGGAAGGCCTGGCCAGCGGTGAGAGTAGGGCGGGGCGATGAGGCCTGCGTGGCAGCATAGCCGGCCATGGGAGGCAGGAGCAGGCGGCACGGCCGGTGCTAGTTTGGGCGGCTGGAGCAAGAAGACCAGAGGTTGAAGAAGCACGACGACCGTTGGATGAACATCGTACGGTCACCGCAGCTAGAATCGTTTATATTGACTAAGTTGACAAAGCCCTGCATCCGCATCAACTTAGTAGGCCCAAAAGCCAGCCTCCAAATATAGTGGGACTGACCTAGCAGCGGGGGTATTTATTATTTTTGTGCGTAACAGCTGGTGGATCTGACTTGTCAGCGGGGGGAATATTTTTTTGTGTAATACAGAGGCTCTTCCATTCGGTCCCGGCTGTCAGGAGGAGGAATCATTATTTTGCGCGTAATAAGGAGGCACTTCCTACTCGCAAAAAATGAGGCACTTCCTTGCGTACAGCCGTGGACCCATCTATCAGCCTATCCACGTACAGTCCTCTTGCGATGGATGTCATTCATTGAACACGCGTGCCGAGAGTACCAAGGTGGTGGATGACGGCGAGGCCAAGTAAGGGACCGACCCGAAGCTGAGGAAGACTCGACAGTTGTTTGCCACACGGAGTGGGTACGAGGGTTTACTTGTTCGGCCGCAGTGTGAGGCTACCATCGCCGGAGAATAACAGGAGGTGTGGGTGAGTAGAGGGATAGCCAGGCCAGGGATGCGAGTATGGTGGGGCCGTGAGGCCAGTGAAGGAAATATGCCCTAGAGGCAATAATAAAGTATTATATATTTCCTTATATCATGATAAATGTTTATTATTCATGCTAGAATTGTATTAACCGGAAACATAAAACATGTGTGAATACATAGACAAACAGAGTGTCACTAGTATGCCTCTACTTGACTAGCTCGTTAATCAAAGATGGTTATGTTTCCTAGCCATAGACATGAGTTGTCATTTGATTAACGGGATCACCTCATTAAGAGAATGACGTGATTGACTTGACCCATTCCGTTAGCTTAGCACCCGATCGTTTAGTATGTTGCTATTGCTTTCTTCATGACTTATACATGTTCCTATGACTATGAGATTATGCAACTCCCGTTTACCGGAG
Organism: Triticum aestivum; assembly: GCF_018294505.1. Taxonomy (NCBI): domain Eukaryota; kingdom Viridiplantae; phylum Streptophyta; class Magnoliopsida; order Poales; family Poaceae; genus Triticum; species Triticum aestivum. The sequence continues at coordinate 112,422,587 of NC_057808.1, forward strand.
GAACACTTTGTGTGCTACCAAACGTCACAACGTAAATGGGTGATTATAAAGGTGCTCTACAGGTGTCTCCAAAGGTATTTGTTGGGTTGGCGTATTTCGAGATTATGATTTGTCACTCCGATTGTCGGAGAGGTATCTCTGGGCCCACTGAGTAATGCACATCACTATAAGCCTTGCAAGCATTGTGACTAATGAGTTAGTTGCGGGATGATGTATTACGGAACGAGTAAAGAGACTGGCCGGTAATGAGATTGAACTAGGTATCGAGATACCGACGATCGAATCTTGGGCAAGTAACATACCGATGACAAAGGGAACAACGTATGTTGTTATGCGGTTTGACCGATAAAGATCTTCATAGAATATGTGGGAGCCAATATGAGCATCCAGGTTCCGCTATTGGTTATTGACTGGAGAGGTGTCTCGGTCATGTCTACATAGTTCTCAAACCCGTAGGGTCCGCACGCTTAACGTTACGATGACAGTTTTATTATGAGTTTATGTATGTTGATGTACCGAAGGAGTTCAGAGTCCCGGATGAGATCGGGGACATGACGAGGAGTCTCGAAATGGCCGAGACGTAAAGATCGATATATTGGACGACTATATTCGGACTTCGGAAAGGTTCCGAGTGATTCGGGTATTTTTCGGAGTACCGGAGAGTTACGGGAATTCGTATTGGGCCTTAATGGGCCATACGGGAAAGGAGAGAAAGGCCCCAAAGGGAGGCCACACCCCTCCCCATGGGCTAGTCCGAATTGGACTAGGGAGGGGGGGCGCCCCCTTCCTTCTTTCTCCTTCCCCCTTCCCTTCTCCTACTCCCACAAGGAAAGGAGGAGTCCTACTCCCGGTGGGAGTAGGACTCCCCCTTGGGCGCGCCACCTCCCCTTGGCCGGCCCTCTCCTCCTTGCTCCTTTATATACGGGGGCACGGGGGCACCCCAAGGACACACTTGATATACGATATTTTAGCCGTGTGCGGTGCCCCCCTCCACCATATTACACCTCGATAATACCGTTGCGGAGCTTAGGCGAAGCCCTGCGTCGGTGGAACATCATCATCGTCACCACGCCGTCGTGCTGACGAAACTCTCCCTCAACACTCGGCTGGATCGGAGTTCGAGGAACGTCATCGAGCTGAACGTGTGTAGAACTCGGAGGTGCCGTGCGTTTGGTACTTGATCGGTCGGACGTGAAGACGTACGACTACATCAACTGCGTTTTGATAACGCTTCCGCTGTCGGTCTACGAGGGTACGTGGACAACACTCTCCCCTCTCGTTGCTATGCATCACCATGTTCTTGCGTGTGCGTAGGAATTTTTTTGAAATTACTACGTTTCCCAACAGCTAGCCCGGCAGCACAGCCGGCCACGGGAGGTGGGAGCAGGAAGTTCCGCCGGCGCTGGTTTGGGCGGCTGGAGCAGGAAGATTAGAGACTAATGAATCACGATTGTCGTTAGATTGACATCTAACGGTCTGACGCTGGCAGAGTCGACTAAGTTTCTTTTTCTGGGAAACCTTGTGTACGCATGAACTTAGTAGGCCCACAAGTCAGCCTCCAAATCTGTGGCAGACAACATAGACCCCATTTGCTATTGTTTTAATAATTTACAGCCCATTTGCTAATTCCTAAGGAATTTAATACAGCCCATTTTCTGCCCAGGACCACAGTCAAAAAGTTCAACCTAATTTTGCATATTTCGGTGGAGTTCGGACTGTTTTAATCCAGAAATGATAAACATTTATTTTTAAGAACTTATTGATTTTCCAAATAAAATATTGTTTTATTTTTGTAAGCTAATAAGACGTGGGAAAATTGAGTTGGTTTTAGGGAAAACCAGTGGTAAAAAAATCAGCGCTGGGAGGGAAAACAACAACAAAACAATAAGGATGTAAAGATGAAAAGGGAACTTTATGTATTTTCAATATAATAATACGTGTATATGAACTAGTAAAACTATAGGTAGAGATTACAAAACGGAAGTAGGACATGGCGTTTCAAGAGGAAAATAGAACTGGGCTGTGTGTTTGATTCAGTAAAAAAACTGCATGCAGATGTTCTAAGAGAAAATATAACTAAGGCTGGCGGGCCAGAGGCCAATTGATATCTGCTAGATCTTTGTGCCCCATTGTTGTCATGGGCTGGGCCTGTTAAAAACAAAACCAAGCCTGGGCAGTCTACAACCCAGTTGAAACTTGCTCGACCTAAAAAAACAATATACCTGCTGGATCCTAATTATCAGTTTGTACTTGCAGAATTCTCTCATTTATTGGCTACGTTGAAAACTTCATGGGTTTCACCCTCTCAGACGTCAGCATTATTTTTCCATCGTGATAATAAGTGCGTGCACTTGCTTGCGTACGGCCATGGACCTGCAGGTTTCGTATGGTTAGGGTCTATATGGACAGCCGTCTTGTGGTTCCACGGACGAATTTCATGCAAATCGGATGGTTTTCAGTGAAAGCAGACTAAATTCATTGCATTTTACATATTTCTTTTCATTATGGAATATTTTACATATTTCAACTAATAATAACCGACTAGGCCTTTTTTTAGTCGATGGGAGGCGTTTCACGATCGAGGTCGCGGCACTTAACTGTTCTGGAAGGCCCAAATCCATCGCTCCTCTCTTTTAACAATTTGCAGCTGGGCTTGGCATGCCACAGCCCAGTTCCAACATGCTGCGTCCAACTATCAGCCTGTGAAACCAGATGGATCCCCTGCGTACTTTGAAGATGTAAAATTTTGGAGAACCGGGAATTCGAACGGGCAGGTGCTTATGCTACCCATCAAATAAAAATCTGATGCCTGAAAATTTGTTTCGAAACAAATGATTCAAATTTATATCCACAGCAACCCTCCACATGATGGTCGGAAGCAAATGCCAAGTTCATACCGAAAGATCCTTAACAACAATACCAACTTGCAGACGACCAGGTAGTACAAGTACCAATACCAAACTAACTTATAATCTTTTTAGTCCTGGCCCTAGTGTTCGTCTGGTAGAAAATCTTGCAGAGGACCAGCTCCCACTCCTTCTCTTGCTCCAGGTCCCCGAGGTGGTACTGGTGCATCACCCAGTTGGTCCTCTGCTGGTCGAAGTTCTTGTTGGTGTGCAACACCATAACCTTTTTGCTGCCCGTCTGCCGGCCATTGACCATCACCGGCAAGGTATTGCCGGTCTTGTGCCATATCGCGTGCATGCCGCACTCCGACTGTTTCTTGCGACGCATCCGCGTGCCCCTTTTGAATGCCCTGGAGTTGTGCTGGAAGAAATGTTTGCTTAGGCCACTCAGTGTGATACCTGCAGTATTGGCGAATACAAGTTTTAGGGTACGTAGTTGGCATTTTCATAACATCTTTGGTATGTTGCATTCACTTGTTTCACTTTTTGTTAACTGTCAAATTGTAATTGCTTCACTAGGTCTGCGTCTAAAAAGAAAAATAGAGCTATAAACAAAGGAATATGTTTGTGCAAGTAGACGGCCGATCGTTGTCTTAGCTGGAAGTTTCTCAGGATGGGTGTAGCATATGTCGTGCTCGCTGCCGATGGTTGGTATGAACAAATCGATGAGAGGGAGAGGTCTCATGCTGTCAGCACTCACTTTGGCCTCATAGTGCTCGATCAGCTCCTGATCCATGGGATCAAACTTGACGCCAGCCGACAGCATCGGCCAATCCTTCTTGGACTTGCATCGGTTAATTCCAGTTAAATGGTACTCAATGTATGGTCAATCAACTGTTTTAAGTAAATGATGAAAGATTTCGACAGATAAGTGGTACTCCATATCTGAAGTCCACAATACCCAAACAAACTGGGGTCTCTGCTTCATTACTACATGTAGACTCTAAAGACTTGAAACCCCCCATAAAGGACGAATACTCACAAGAGCGGCCTCGCTGGTTCCTTCCTTCACCCGGCTAGCTTGAAGAGCATCCTTATTGAGATCGATTTTTCAGTGTCTTCCTTTTGACTACTTGCAATGAAGTATAGCAACTCCAGTAGCTCATCGCTCATTGTACCAAATGGATCGGAACAAGGCGGCTGCTGGGAGGCGGGGAGACCGGGAAAGAATGGGAGAGTGATTTTGTAGAGAATGTGAGAGTGTTGTTGTAGTACGAGAGGGGTGAGGCTCACTTTGGTGAACCGAACACGCCGCCGGGACTCTTGTGTCACCTCACGCGCAGCGTGTTGTCACGTCAATTCAATGTGAGGACACGATGAATAATTTGACCAACGTATACTAGTACTACTATACTACTTACTAGTCGTATTTAGTGTCACATTTTAACCATAGGTTTAACTAACAAAATGTTAATGCATGTCACCGGAAATTATACCATTGGAAACTATGTTCAAATACAAATCCAATGATATAATTTTTTGTGACATGCATTAACATTTAGTTAGTTAAATTTATGGTCTAAATTTGACAAAAATTACGAAGGGGACCAATAAACCAAGAGGGAAGTAGTAGTACGAGTAGCGCAATATATGGTATAGAGGACTAGTACAAATTTAGAAATGGACTACGAAGTTACAAGGCTGTGCGACAGACTTTGTAGGCTACATGAGTAATACAAAATATAATTCGCATTGGACAACACTTTAACCAACAAGTACGCACTTGAACCCTAATTGATATATATATATATATGT
>NC_057808.1:112427636-112438462 GCF_018294505.1 Triticum aestivum
TCTGCACAACATCTCCATCATCATTATCAGTACATCCTACGCAGGTTAGTTAGGATGCACTTGATCCCAGAAAGGTATCTATCCTTCAAACTAACTACAGTACGTAATATCCAACAAAAGAGGGTCATGCTACAGCTGTAGGATACATGGATCAGTCTAGATATCACTACGAATCAAGTTGTGCATATTTGCTGTTGGCATGAACCACATCGTCGCATGTCGGGTTTGCAAAAGCCAGTCATCGCTTGGAAGCTTGATGCCTTTCACACACTGAAGATTATCTGGCAACAAGCTGTGTCAACGAATCTCTGGATATGGTGATTCATGAAACCCATGGTACGATGTGTAAATACAGTTCCCCCTGGCGAATGGAAGTTGCATAGCACGGTAATCATCGCCAGTGATATGATCGATGATTGGTTGTATGATCGAATAATTGAGCCGGAGGAACATGGAGTGGTTGCCGATGCTATAAAACCGCCTCCAGTTGAATATGCCTGGCCCAATGAACCTGGGATCTTTCTCGAACACGAAGCAGCCATAGCCATCACAGTCACGAACGCCCCAGGCATTGTACTGCATGTGCTTTGATGAAATGGTTTGGTCAATTTGGTACATGCGAATGAGCATCAAATGACCGATTTCAGTTGAATGAGCGATAAACCACCACCCATTTACTTGTATATTTCCAGTTCCTGGAATTATGAAGGCCAACGCATTTGCGTTTGCTGCAACAAATCAAATTGGAGGCCAAAAGGACAAAAATATACAATCATGTTCAGAGTATGTGTGGAATTAAGATTATTATAACATTGACACAGATCATAGACAGAGAATTGCAATGTCGTGGTTATAAACATACCCCAAGTTAAAAAAAGCCAATGGCTTTCATATTCTAGCAATATGTCATGGTTCAAACATCATGTAAAAATGAGAGGAAAACAGCTATGGCAGGGCCTACTCATATTCTACCATAGCAGTTACTACTGTTCTCATATCAACTCTAACAATAACATGTGTGGTTAGAAAAAACTTAGAAATGAGAGTAACATATGGCAATCATGAGGTTATACTCATAATATCTATTCTACCAATCATTAGATGCCAATTGTTCTCATATCAACTCTAACAATAACATGTGTGGTCATAAAAATCTAGGAAATGAGAGGTACATATAGCAATGATGTGGTTATAGACATACTATCTATTCTGAATTTCTAACAATAAACAAGCAGTTGTATTCATAAGGTAAAGATGAGATGAGATAAAACAATTAAACGACAATAGATTCCACCAGTATATGTAACCAATATGTGCGTCGACCGCGTAAATGATGCCATCGTGCACTATAGCATCAGACAGAAATGGAGGGTCAAGAGGATTGATGATGAGCCATAACCATGTATGGCGACCGGATTCTAGATAGACTAATCCCACGTCGAACAAGGCAATGAGCTTGTAATCCATGTAGTCTTTTGATGGTGTGGGCACTTCGCAGATTACAACCTTCAGCAAACGGAGGTCGTACCAAAAGCTCGACGCGTCTCGTGCGTAGTAGGCAGGAGTATCCGGCAGGCCACGAGGCTCGATGCCGGTGGTATCCAACGATGGAAAGGTGATCTCTTGTTGGGTATAGATATCCACGAGACACCACGGACTACCGGATTGGTGGATGAGGACGATCCAGTTGGCCTTCATGCCACCCAGTAGTGGCCGCGCATGAAGGACAGGTGGACGGGTAGTGGTAGCATGTTGAGGGGCACCACAGCAACCACCGTAGGATCGTCAAGTCGGTGTCTGGACCACCTACGAGGATCGGGCATCAGCAAGCATGGTGTCTTGAAAAGGGCCGCCCGGTTGCAGACGAGTAGACAGTATGATGTAGGGTAGAACCCTAATGGCCCGATCTTTCACGTTTGGAGAGGATTTCACGAAGAACACGGGGGGAAAACACGAGGGGAAACACGAGAGAACCAATCAAACCAACAAGATTCGATTACACATGTGCTAGATCCTCGGAACACGATGAGATACACGATCCACAATCAACTAGGGATGATACAAGTAGCACGATCTTCTCCGTGAGGAGGTCTTGAATCCGCTTGGGGGATCTTCCCCGAAGAGGTTGTGAGCTCTGAGGAGAAGGTAACCAAGTGGAGCAAAGCTCTCACACAAAAAGGAGCTAATCCTTTGCTAGCCCTAGAAAGGAGGTGGAGGAGGTCTATTTATAGACCAATGGGCTAAGGGGTAAGTGAGGGGACAAAACGGGTACACAGGCCTCGGCCCAAGTCAAGCACGCAGGCACTGTCCGGATGATCCGGATGTTGGTCCGGATGATCCGGGCTTCGGGGGTCCTGATGATCCGGGTTGGCGTCCGGATCATCCGGCTGTGTCGGGGCTGCTGCGGGAGGTCCGGATGTCCGGGTCCTGGTCCGAACGTCCGGGGTTGTCCGGATGATCCGAGACTGGGTCCGGATGATCCGGCTTCATGGTTAAGCTTCGGGTGTGTTCGGGTGCTGTAGCCGGATCGTCCGGGCTGGGGCCGGATCGTCCGGACGGTGGTCGGATCATCCGGGCTTCTGCTGATTTTGCCCTTCTTCTTCTCCGTCTTCACGTCCATCTTCTCCTTCCGATCCGCCATGATCCTTAGCTTCTCCAAGGCACCTGAGTATGCAAAGTGTCTCCGTTTGAGGTAGTAACCATGTCTCATGTTCATCGAAGTGGAGTTGTGAGAGGAGAGATGTCACCTCGGTTTCGAGAGCTCTAGCACGTGCTCGAGTCATGGGTCCACTAGGCACTTGGTGAGTCGACGATAGGTCCATGGGGATGACCTTGGGATGCTCCGCATCATCTCCCCTCCCTTGGGAAAGATCCGACCTCGGATCAAAATCTTCATCACCATGGTAGGGAGATAGATCGTTGACGTTGAAGATGTCGCTCACGGAGTACTTGTCGCATGGGATGTCGATCTTGTAGGCATTGTTGTTGTAGCGTGCTAGCACCTTGAAGGGTCCACCGGCTCGTGGTAGAAGTTTGGACTTGCGTTCGTTGGGGAAGCGGTCCTTGCGAAGGTGTAGCCACACAAGATCTCCAATGTTGAATATGATGGGTTGCTTGTTGATATTGAGCTTGGTCGCGAGGCGTTTTACTTGGCGCTCGATGTTGTGCCTTGTATCTTCATGTACCTTCTTGAGGTAGTTCACTCGGGCACTCGTGTCCATGTTGGTGCGCTCTTGTAGTGGAAGAGGAAGAATGTCCAATGGGGACAACGGGTTGAAGCCGTAGACGACCTCGAAGGGGGACTTGCCGGTAGTCGAATGTCTTGCGCGATTGTAGGCATACTCGGTGATAGGTAGGCACTCCTCCCACTCGTTGATGTTCCTCTTGATCAACACGCGTAGTAGAGTGGAGAGTGTTCGGTTTGTCACCTCCGTTTGGCCGTCGGTTTGTGGATGGTATGCCGAAAGAATAGTAGCTTGATTCCGAGCTTGGCGCACAAAGTCTTCCAAAAGTAGCTTAAGAACTTGACGTCGCGGTCCGAGACAATCGTCTTTGGCACTCCATGTAGTCACAAGATTTCCCTACAAAAAAGATTAGCAATATGTGAAGCATCGTCTATCTTGTTGCATGCTATGAAATGTGCCATTTTGGAGAATTGGTCCACAACAACAAACACGGAATCCTTTCCATTCCTAGTTCTAGGCAAACCAAGCACAAAATCCATGCTAATATCTTCCCATGGTTGGTACGGAATTGGAAGAGGCATATATAGGCCATGAGATTGAGCTTTGGACTTAGCTTTGCGACATGTAGAGCATCGGTTGGTGAAGCGGTTGACGTCGCGGAACATCTTGGGCCAAAAAAAGTTCTTGGAGAGCGTGGCAAGCGTCTTGTCGCGTCCAAAGTGTCCCGTTAATCCTCCTCCATGAGATTCTTGCAAAAGCAAAAAACGAAGAGAAGACTCGGGGATGCAAAGTTTGTTATCTCTCATAAGATAACCATCTTTGATGTAATAGCGTTCCCAAGATGTATGCGTCAAGCACTTGGCATAAGGAATAGCAAAAGTAGGATCATTCACATACAAGTCTTTTATGTGCTCAAAGCCAATGAAATTTAACTCAAGTGTAGTAACAAGCATGCATATACGGGAAAGTGCATCCGCCACAACATTTTCCTTTCCTTTTATGTATTTGATGACATAAGGGAAAGACTCTATAAACTCACTCCATTTAGCATGACGCTTGTTCAACTTAGTTTGACCCTTAAGATAATTAAGCGTTTCATGATCAGTATGGATGATAAATTCATGAGGGCGAAGATAATGCTCCCATTCACGCAAAACTCGCATTAAAGCATATAGCTGTTTGTCATAGATGGGATAATTGAGTTGCGTGCCAGAAAGATTCTCACTAAAGTATGCTATGGGGCGCTTCTCTTGCGTTAACACACCTCCTATGCCATTACCACTAGCATCACAATGTTTTTCAAAAGGTTTGTCAAAGTTGGGTAAAGCAAGCACGGGGGCATGAGTAAGCAAATTCTTAAGCTCATTGAATGCGGTATCTTGGGATGGTCCCCAAACAAAAGGCGCATTCTTCTTGCTCAAAGCATGCAAAGGTGAAGCAATGGTGCTAAAATCCTTCACAAAACAATGATAGAAACCGGCTAAACCAAGAAAACTACGCACTTGTTGCAAATTGGTTGGTTGTGGCCAAGTTTGAATAGCATTGATCTTAGATTCATCAACATGAACACCCTTAGAAGACACAACGAAACCCAAGAAAACAAGCGTATCAACACCAAAAGTGCACTTCTTCATATTAGCAAAAAGATGTTCTTTCCTTAGGGTTTGGAGCACGGTTCTAAGATGTGTAACATGCTCTTTGAGAGATTTGCTAAACACAAGAATATCATCAAAGTAGACCACAACAAAGACACCAATGTAGGGTCGAAAAACAAAGTGCATGAGTCGCATGAAAGTACCGGGTGCTTCCCATAAATTCATAGGCATAACCAACCACTCGTACAAACCAAATTTAGTTTTGAAAGCGGTTTTCCTTTCATCACCTTCTTGTATGCAGATTTGATAGTAACCACTTTTAAGATCAATTTTTGAGAAAATAGTGGCACCACTAAGCTCATCTAGCATATCGTCAAGGCGAGGTATGGGATGCCTATATCTAACGGTGATAGCATTGATAGGTCTACAATCGGAGCACATGCGAAAAGAAACATCTTGTTTGTGCACAAGTATAACCGGAACGGCACAAGGGCTTAAGCTTTCACGTACATGGCCGTTGTCGATCAGTTGTTGTACTTGCCATTGGATCTCCTTAGTTTCTTCAGGGTTGACGCGGTATGGAGCCTTGTTAGGAAGAGGTGCTCCGGGGATGAGGTCGATTCGGTGCTCAATGCCACGTAGAGGAGGAAGACCGGGAGGTAGCTCATCGGGAAAGACATCCTCGAATTCCTACAACAAGTCGGAAAACACTAGAGGAAGCGGATTAGGAGTGTTAGTCTTTGTCACCTCATCTTTGCATATGAGGACATAGTGGATGACACTCGATGGGTTCTCACACACTTCTCTCATCTCACTTTTTGTGGCAAATAGGACTAGTTTTTTCTCTCTTGGCGAAGAGTCGCTCAATTTGGGCTTGTGGCGCTCACTTTCTTTATGGGGGTGCACTCTCTCACTAGACTCTCCATGACGGGTGGCTTGCTTGTCGACGATTACTTGGCTTGGAGACATCGGTCGTAGAATGTACTCCTTCCCCTTCATCTTGAAGCTATAGTGGTTTGTACGCCCGTTGTGGATGACACCTCGGTCGAATTGCCATGGCCGTCCAAGAAGGAGGTGGCACACGGTCATAGGAACAACATCACATTCCAAAGTGTCTTCGTATGCTCCGATGTTGAAGGAGACTTGTACCCTATGCTCGACTTGGAGAGTGTCGTTGTCGCTTAGCCATTGAACCTTGTAGGGTGCAGGTGCTTCGTCTTGACCAATTGGAGCTTGGAGCATAGTTCTTCACTTGCCAAGTTATGACAACTCCCTCCGTCGATGATGACCTTGACGGACCGTCCATTTATGCCGGCCTTGGTGTGGAAGATATGGCATCTTTGGTCCTCATCTTGTTGATGTTGCAGAATCAAGAACTTGGAGACAACGAGAGCGGGACTTGAGTCTTTGTCACAAAAGACATGATCTTCATATTCGTTCACTTGGTGGTGCATGGCCACTTGCTCAATGGCTTCCATCTCCTCTTCACTCATGGAGTCATATGTTCCGTCGTCATTGAGGATCATGGTGCGCTTGTTGGTGCACTCATAGGACTTGTGGCCTCGGCCGCCGCAGGTGAAGCATTTGAAGGAACTTGTCTTGATGGTCTCATCGGTCGGAGTAGATGAAGAAGCTCTCAGCTTGAAGGTGCTTGTAGTAGGATGACGACTTGAGGTTGTCGAAGTTTTCTTGTAGCTTGACTTGTCGCCATTGCTTGTAGATGGTTTGGTAGAGGTAGAAGTTGTTGGAGTCGTTGAAGCTTGAGGATTGGAGAAGCCGTAGGACTTGGATGAGAACTTGGCATATTTGAAGTCATCTTGTACTTGTAGTTCCGCTTTGGTAGCTTGATGCGCTAGCTCGATGAGGTTCGAGTATGGTTGGAAGGCGGCGATCTTCTTGATAGGATGATTGAGTCCATTCAAGAAATGTGCCATAGTTTGCTCATCATCTTCCGTGACATTGGCTCGTATCATGGCAATCTCCATTTCCTTGTAATACTCTTCAACGCTCTTGGTTCCTTGTTTGAGGAGTTGGAGTTTCTAGAAGAGGTCGTGGTTGTAGTAGGTGGGCACGAAACGTGCTCTCATGACATCCTTCATTTGCGCCCAAGTAGTGATGGGTGGTTCCCCTCTTGCCTCTCGGCGCTCAATGACTTGTTCCCACCAAATGAGGACGTAGTCTTGGAATTCAAGGGATGCCATCGCAATCTTCTTCTCTTCCTCATAGTTGTGCAAGCGAAAGATTTTGTCGACCTTCAATGCCCATGAAAGATACTCCTCGGGATAATTGCTTCCGGAAAACTTGGGCATGGTGAACTTTAGCTTGCCATAGCATTGCTCTTCATTGTGTCGGGGTCGGGGATGATGACGCCCGTGACGAGGAGGGTTTTCAACCTCATATTGCTCTTAGCGTGGAGGCTCTCCATAGTCATCATTCTCTTGTTGAACGTGAGGGTCTTGTCGAGCTTGTGGAGGAGCTTGTCGAGCTTGTGGAGGAGCTTGTCGATCTTGACGAGGAACTTGAGGATCTTGTCAGGAGCTTGCGGGGCTTGACGATGCACTTGAGCTTGATAGTTCCTCTCTTGAACTTCTTGGCGAAGCTCTTGTTCTTGTTCGCGCGTTTGGCCTTTGTGGTCGGCGAAGGCGCGATTTGTGTCGTGAAGGGCACGTCGGGCCTCAAGTGCTTGCGCTTCACGCCGTTGTTGTTGTTGTCGGAGTGCCTCGGCGTCTTGCTCCTCTTGATGTAGACGCACGCGCTCTTCCTCTTCATGTTGGCGATGAAGTTGCCAGTCGCGGGCTCTCGCGAAAGTAGCTTGGTTTTGACGGTGTCGTTCCGCTTGAGAGTCATTGTCGTGTAGAGGATTGCGGTTTGCTTGACGGCCTTGGCGCGCGGCACGTCGAAGAGTGTTCGATGTCGGAGTACTTGAGCCAGAGATAGTGTCGTCGGAGTGTTGACTCGAGCGGCTCCGTCTTGCAGTAGGACGAAGTGGTAGAAGAGCGGTTGACCATCAAGGCACGAATCTCATCCATTCTTGCGTCATTATCTTGTTTGTGGTCGTCGAGCTTGTTGTCGAAGTAGTGTCTTGTACGTTGCTCTGAGAGTTGCAAGTCGGTGGCGAGGTTGTCGATGCGGTCGCTCATTGCTTGTTGCTCTTGATGTAAAGCTCGTTGTGCACCAAAGAGGTGGCTCTTTGTGACGTAGGATGACATATCGTCGTCTTGCTCCAAGAAGAGGGGGTTGATAGAAGTACTTGGACTATCCATCATTGCAAGCAAATATGTGAGTGGGAGAAAGAGAAGAACGATACCAAATGTACCTTGACCGAAGTTCAAGGTGGATCAATGATCACTCAATAATGTAACAAGGAAATATCACAATTGGTACCGATTCTTGCCAGTTCTCACACCTACACAAATAAGAGCTTATGGTGGAGCTTGGTTAGGATGATGTCACAAAATTTGATGTGAAATTAAGCAAGATTCAATAATGTTGGAAAAGATTCGCAAATTTGCAAATGCAACAAGGATACCAAAAGCAATATGTGGTACACGGAAACACAACGCACGGAGAGATAAATGGGGTCGTGCAACCAAGGAATGAGCCAAAATGTGGAATCCACGAAAATGCTCTTGTTGCACAACACTAGAGAGACGCTAGCACGATTGCACAATAGGCGGATACGAGACTTGTGCACAACCTACTAAGCAAAAATGCAACGACTTCTATCCCAAGTATGCTCTATGTATGGTGTCCCGATGGTATGATCCAAGATGATCGTATATGACAATCTTAATGTAGTATGATGCTATGGTTCTTGCTTATAAGCTCTTTGCTTATCTTTTCTCTTTACTTAAAAGCTTGGTTGGCTCTTTCTCTTTTGAGATCTTTTCTCATGCAAAACTTCACGAACCAAGATAGCGATTGAGTATGTTTATGACAACCTTGTGACACAAGAGATGATACCAAAATATACACCACGCTGATATGGTATGTATGCTATGGGAAGTATGATCACTAATGTGCACAAGTAACATTGCCGGCAATACTCAAAGGCTAGTCTCGATGGGTAAGTTACGCAAAATTGGCTATGGGGTGATCAATGTAATGGCAAGGAGTAGACAAAGATGTCATCAAAGTTACCGTCCTTGCTTACGGTCGCGGTGTCGAAGTTGAGAAGTTGTTGATGTCGAGTCCCTTGGCGAAGATGAGTGGCGGTGATGTCGAAGTCAAACCGCTCCTAGTTAGCCGAAACACCCTAGGAAACGATGAACCACAACTCAAATTCTCAAAACCAAATGCGGCAAAATTTGTCGGAGTTTGTAGCGGTCAAGTGGTGGTAGGGTTTGGTGTAATCAAATGGTGTGCAGAAGGTAGACGGTGGTGGTGGGTATGCGGAGGCGTAGGTGGCGATGGGCAAAAACTGCAGAAAATGCAGTTCCGGCAGAGGAAGCCGGATGATTCGGGCCGGGAGCCGGATGATCCGGGCGGGTCAACTGCGCTCGGGGACGGTTCGGTATGAACTAAAAAACGGGGACAAATCCGAGGATTTCGAGGATTGTGGATGGATTTCTAGGTGGAGATGGTGGGGAAAGGCTAGATCCACTTGCAACACAACAAATTCACGGATCAAAACCAACAAAACATCATCAAAACTCACAAATCACAAAAAAAATGGGGGGCTATTTTGTGGGGATTTTCGGATTAGGACGAAAAACAACAAAATCAAGCTAGAAAACAACGTGTGGAGGCTCCAAATACGTGATCAACGTGGCTCATGATACCAAGATGATGTAGGGTAGAACCCTAATGGCCCGGTCTTTCACGTTTGGAGAGGATTCCACGAACAACACGAAGAACACGAGGGGAAAACACGATGGGAAACACGAGAGAATCAGTCAAACCAACAAGATTCGATTACACATGTGCTAGATCCTCGGAACACGATGAGATACATGATCCACAATCAACTAGGGATGATACAAGTAGCACGATCTTCTCCGTGAGGAGGTATTCAGGGGGTCTTCTCCATGAGGAGGTCTTGAATCCGCTTGGGGGATCTTCTCCGAAGAGGTCATGAGCTCCGAGGAGAAGGTAACCAAGTGGATGAGCAAAGCTCTGACACAAAAATTAGCTAATCCTTTGCTAACCCTAGAAAGTAGGTGGAGGAGGTCTATTTATAGCCCAAGGGGCGAAGGGGTAAGTGAGGGGACGAAACGGGTACACGGGCCTGGCCCCAAGTCATGCACGCAGGCACTGTCCGGATGATCCGGATGTTGGTTTGGATGATCCGGGCTTCGGGGGTCCGAATGATCCGGGTCGGCGTCCGGATCGTCCAGCTGTGTCGGGGCTGCTGCGGGAGGTCCGGATGTCCGGGTCCTGGTCCGGACGTCCGGGGTTGTCCGGATGATCCGGGACTGGGCCCGGATGATCCGGCTTCATGGTGAAGCTTCGTGTGTGTTCGGGTGCTGTAGCCGGATCGTCCGGGCCAGGGTCCGGATCGTCCGAGCTGGGGCCGGATCATCCGGACGGCGGTCCGGATCGTCCGGGCTTCTGCTGATTTTTCCCTTCTTCTTCTCCGTCTTCACGTCCATCTTCTCCTTCCGATCCGCCTTGATCCTTAGCTTCTCCAAGGCACCTGAGTATGCAAAGTGTCTCTGTTTGAGGTAGTAACCATGTCTCATGTTCATCGAAGTGGAGTTGTGAGAGGAGAGGTGTCACCTTGGTTTCGAGAGCTCTAGCACGTGCTCGAGTCATGGTTCCACTAGGCACTTGGTGAGTCGATGACAGGTCCATGGGGATGACCTTGGGGTGCTCCGCATCACAGTACAAAGACACCGAGCATGCGGCCAGACACACGGTGCTGAGCAGGTCCATACGATTACAGATCTGCTCCAAGAGAACATTGGGGAGGGAATTCTAATCGCGGCTCTGCGTGTCAGTCGGTTCTGCCATGGGGTTTTTTAGGGCGCTGAGTGATTGGGTTTTCGGTGCCTCTGAGCGAGCGGGGAAGTGGATTCGGGTGGGCGAGCGAAGAAGATGGCGTGTG
>NC_057808.1:112438624-112535500 GCF_018294505.1 Triticum aestivum
ATATGGTACGCGTGAGCTACCAAGGAAGATGGCGTGGGCGGGCAAGCAGTGAGCGAGGGGAAATGGCGTGTGGCCGACGATGAGGAAGAGAGGAGGAAGAAGAGGGAAAGACGGGCAAGAAAGTGCATTAAATCTCAATTCTACTAGTACTACTACCAGGATATACCGTCCTTTGGAGTGTAAATAGTTAAGCGGATGACATGTGGGTCTACCTCAAGAGGGCCCATATGCCAGTTAATGGAAGAGAGAGGTGCGTAGGCGTATTTGCGGAAGCGTACTTCACTGGCAAACATGATGGCAGTACTGGGTAAGGCTGATTTAGTAACACCAACATGCTAGTTCAGCTTATTAACTAAGTGTCCCATCTGTTGCAGCGTGTATTGTCACTTCACTGTGAAGACTAGTTAAATAGTTCTCTCGGACCGAGATGGCGAATAATGGGTCGCCAAGACTTCCTATCTATAGTATCTCTATGCCTCTACTCTCATCCTGTCCAACAAGATGAAACATTGGCCAAGGCACCCGGCGCCAATAATGTAGGAGTACTAGTAGTATTTTGTGTCAAACTTTGACCATCTCTTTAACTAATAAAATGTTAATGCATGTCACCAAAAATCATATTGCTGGATTCATATTTGAACATAGTTTTTAATGGTATAGTTTTTTATGACATGCATTGACACTTTCTTAGTTAAATTTACGGTCAAAAATTTACACAAAGTACGAAGGGGACCAATACACCAGGACGGAGGTGTCGGGACCCCGATTCCAAGTCACACCGATCTAGCCTGTAACACCTCATATCACTTTGCGGCCTCACGCATGGTACTCCCATGGGTGTCGCCTTACCATGGCCCGGGACCGTTTGCGCCTTTTGGCTCACGTATATGAAAATGTCGCTAGCATCCATATGACAGAGAACCCGGGCCGACATGGCTAGTCGTGAACCCAAAGCGGCACTAACGTATGGGGACATGCATACATGAATCAACATCGAACGTGTCGGTCAGCAGCGTGCGAATCCGGGCTGTAGCACTGGGCTAACAGGACTCCGGGAACCCAGGCTGTAGCAGGCTAGGCAGGACTCCGGATGTCACCGCGTGACATTTCCCCGAAGGGACAGACACAGGAACGATATGAAACACATGCCGGCCAGTCAAGTGTCCAGAGCAGTAGTGCTGGGCTAGCAGGACTCCGGTGAACCGGGCTGTAGCGGACTACTATGGCTCAAGGAGGCACTAGACTACATTTCCCCATAAGAGAGGGTGCTAAGGATAGACAACTAGATTGTCGGATCCCACACATACCAAGCATTTCAATCATACACACAATATGCTCGATATGTGCAAATACAACATGGCATCACAACAAGACTCTACGCCTCAGAGTATTTATTCATTAGGCTCCGAAGAGCTAGATATTACAAACATGGGTCTCATTACCCAAGATTCAGAGCATACAAGTCAAAGCACATGCGGAAGCTTAACATGTCTGAGTACAGACATCTAGAAATGAAAAAGCCTGAGAAGCCTGACTATCTACCAGATCCTGCCGAGGGCACAAGATCGTAGCTGAGGTATCAAGCTAAACGTCGAAGTCCACACGGAACTACTAGCGAGACTGACGTCTCTCTGCAAAACATAAAATAGGCAAACGTGAGTACAATTGTACCCAGCAAGACTTACATCAGAACTATCTACATATGCATCGGTATCAACAAAAGGGGTGGTGGAGTTTAACTGCAGCAAGCCAGCTTTGACTCAGTGGCTAACCTGAACTACGACAGCAAGCAACTCTTTTGAGGTGGCGCACACGAGTCCACATATTCACCATATCAATACACCACTATGGATCCGCTCCCGTCTCCCTACGAGAACGCCATCCATAGCACTCACGCTTCTCTTGCGCATTTTAGAGTATCCACTTTCACTTGTCTATGAACTGTATAGGCAACCCAGAAGTCCTTTACCGCGGACACGGCTATTCGAATAGATCATATTAACCCTGCAGGAGTGTACTTCGTCACACACGCTCTCGCCACTTACCACCATGTACACATCGTGTACCTCGGCAACCTTCAAGCGGAAGCCTGGCGAGGGAGTCGGCCATGACCTGACTAACCACACAAGTCTCTCGTCCAGGTTTATCGCCTATTCGGGTTCCATCCGCAAGGAGATCCGGCCGGGGTGTCGCTCACGGCCCCAAACGATGTGTGCAGGGTTCCCGAGCCCACCATCTGGGTGCCACTCGGTACACCAGGCCACGTGTGCCTAGTTTGTCCCAAGCCCACCTGTACCGGGTGCCACTTGGTAGACTACTAACACTACCTACAAACACCAGAAACTAGTTGCAACTCCTGGACAGAGATCAGGTTGATTAATAAGTCGAGAGAGCTTGGAGCGCCCGGAGCCCAATGTGTGGTAGTAACTGTTCATGGATCACAAACACAGAACTCAGTTCCTGAGGACGGTTTCAATGAGACAACCCACCATGTACTCCTACATGGCCTCTCACCGCTACCTTTACCAAATCGTGTTCACACCCTTAGCTCTCACACAGTAGGACATGTTCACCACTTTCAATTCATCCCCGATGAATCAGACCTGACACAACTCTAAGCAATAGCAGGCATGACAAACAAGCATGAATGAGTAGGCACATCAGGGCTCAGACAACTCCTACTCATGCTAGTGGGTTTCATCTATTTACTGTGGCAATGACAGGTCATGCAGAGGATAAAGGGGTTCAACTACCGCAGCAGGTAACAGATGAATCGTTGTTGTCCTAATGCAGTAAAAGAGAGCAGGAGCGAGAGAGTGGGTTTGTATCGGAATGTACAAGGGGGTTTTGCTTGCCTGGCACTTCTGAAGATAGCATTGAGTCTTCATTAGTGTCAACGATCACAACGCCGGAACATCGTCTACCGAGAGGGGACAAATACCGGCAACAGAGAAGAAATACAATCAATGCAATGCAACAATATGATGCATGAATGTGACATGGCAATATGCTGTTGATTGGGTTAATGCAACTAGCAGCAAGTTAGATGGAGTTGGTTTGAACACTAGGTTCAAATTCAAACTCCATATGTGCTTTCTTAAATGCCACTTATATGATTTGTCCTAAACAGCAACTGCCATATTCAGATTCTTTGGATTTTTCTGATCATTTTTCATATATAATTTATTTCATTCTGAGTTACAGTTGATTTTCTATGATTTTTAGAAGTTTTTCTGGAATTTCTGAATTGTTTTTAATCCAGAAAATGATTTCCTGCGTCAGCCTGACGTCAGTGTGACGTCAGCAGGGTCAACAGGGTCAACCCTGACGGCTGGGACCCACATGTCATTGGCTCAGAGTTAACTGGAAGTTAATCCCGTGTTGACTGGGATTTGACCCACCGCGGGGCCCGCTGTTAGTGACTGCGTTGTGTAGTTAGCAGTGTGGTTAGGCCCTAATGGCGTGGTTAGCCGGCGGCTTAACGACGGCGACCACACCGTGCGGCGGCGGCTCGCCGGAGTGGCGCTAGGGCAGCGGCAGAGCGCGCTGAGGGCACTAGGGGGAAGCCCAGGCCCGTGCGTCTCTAGGGAGGCCGCGTGGCTGCCGGGAATGGACTGTTGCGGCGGCGGCAGCGAGGTTAGCGGCGGCCAGAGCTCGGGCAGGACCGGCTATTTGCTATGGTGCATGGGAAGGTGAGCTAGCAGGTGCGTTCGTCTCCTGGGAGCAGCACGAGCACGATGACGTGCTCAGGGGCAAGCTACGGCGTCTGAAGCCACGACGGTGACATGGCCGTCGGCGGCGAGCTTCGGGCACTTGTGGAACGATGGCTAGAGGACGGGAACGGAGGGGGCGAGCAAAGAGGAGAGATGAGGAGCTCACAGCGAGGCGGCGCAGAAGGTCAGTGGGCTCAGGGTCGCGCCAGATGTCGCGAATCGACGGCGGTGATCGGTGGCGCCCGAGGTGGAAGACGAGCTCGAAGGCGTCACCACGGTACTCTTGGGGTTGGGATCTTCCGCGTGGAGGAGCTTTACGTCGTCATGGAGCTTTTGGACACGGGAAAGGGCGAGAGGACCACGGTGGTCACGGTGGCAGCGAACGGCGGCGACGAGCTCCGCTCGGGTCGGGCGAGAGGGCGAGGGAGGCGAGGCGGGGAGAGAGGGGAGCGGTCGAGGGGGTCCAAGGGTCTGCGTGGCAACGCCATAGGCGTCCAGGCCGTCGAGGAGGCAGGCGAGCAGGGTGGAGGTGGCGCGCGCGTGTGCGCGCACGACGGCCACACGCCCTGCCTACTGGCCTGGGAGGAAGACGACAGGGGAGGTGGAGGTGGGCTGGGCCAGCGAGCTGGGCCGGCTACAGGGACGGGCCAGGTAGGGCAGGTCAGTCCTTTCCTCTCTCTCTTTTATTTGTTTCTGTTTTCTATTTCTTTCCTCTGTTTTGAATTAGTAAAAATGCTAATTCATTTTTTAAACTCCTGAGACAAATTGTGGGCACTAGTTGGTTTATTCCAAAGGCCCACAAATTATTCCAGAATATTTGGAGCATTCTAAAATATATGTAGAATTCAAATGCCCCAATTCAAATACATTATGATTTAACTCAAAAATCCAGGAATGACCTATAAATATATTCATCATTTTTGGCTGAGGTTTTCACCTTTATCAGAAATCATGAACATTTCCAAAGGGCATTCTGGGTCATTGAGAAAATTATTTAGTAACCCTAGTTGGTTTAGGTGGTGCTGGGGGTTTTGAATCTTCCCCATTTCAAGTTTCTGGATAATTTAAACATGATGCAACACCAGATGCTAGCACTAGGCATTGTCAGAACTAGGGATGTGACAGGAGGTTTATATACAGGTCAATAAAAAAACATCAACCAAGGTAGTAGTAAATTATGAGTGCCTGAAGAATTTTTTTCCGAAAGTACACAATAATGGGCTCGTTTTCCTCAAGAAAATTGTGTTTATGAACGTATTAATTGGAATGCATGCACGAGGAACAAAAGACCAGAACTTTTACATGCATTGGTGAGTTTTCTCTTAATTCTTGCATGCAACGTTTTAATGAAGCTTGAAATATGAACATGTCAATGGGAGGGAGTAAAATCCCCATGCATGCAACATGCAACACTCACACATACACATGTACGCACGCAACACTCATGCATCCATGCGGCACACAGCACACAACGCAACACACATGCTCACGCTCAAGTGCTCAACCTACTACCTCCGTCCGTGAAAGACTGTACATATAGAGATTTACACATTGACCAAGAGGAACCGGAACTTCATGGAATAATTAACGCCCAAAAGTAGCAGACTTATGTGTGCACGAGACCATTGAGAGAAGAAGATTAAATGAAGGTTGTTGCATGCTGTAATTAAGGATAGACATGTAGCCGATAGCTAGACCACAAGTTGGTGCATTAGTTAATCAATACCGATTAGATTAAAGGCTAAGTGCATTAGAAGTGTAGATGCACTCTTTGTTGGAAAATTTTCTAATGCTAGATGTACAGTTTTTCACGGACCGAGGGAGTAAACGTGCATGCACTCACATACGCAGCCACAGGGTGCTTCGCGCGCAAGGGTCGGACTCCTGTCGCACCTGCGTAAAGTTTTGTTTCACTGATTTCTTTGCTCTTCCAACTGAGAGGTAGGATTCAGAAACCAGGTGTCAATTTAACTAGTCAACAAAGTACCACGTCGACTATGTGGCCGGTCAGTAGGGTGCAATACGGTGCTCTACGGTCAACTAGTGACCGTATAATCATCTCAAAACTATATAGTGGCTGTAATGAGCGTATTGTTACATATGTTGACCGCCAGTGTATTTTTCTCATTCCAAATTAAGCCATATTAACCGAAAAGGACGCAGTATGGACTAGTACTACTTTGATGTGTCCCGTCAACTCGCCGAACAAGGAGAAGCTTGCTTACTACACCCTCTCCCTCGCCCACGCGCGGTGGCTCACAGGACGAGGAGAAACTTGCTTACTACGTACGCCTACACCCTCTCCCTCGCTCACGCACGCGGTGGCTCGCAGGACGAGGAGAGGGTTTTGACTGCAACGCCCTCTCCCTCGCCCTCGACCTCACGGTGGACGTGCTGCAGTTCATTTGGTGTCAGTTTGCCGGAAGCATATTGTACTGTAGTATCATCATTGTTGGACCTTTCGAAGAGGCGAAGAGCCAAGTGCAAGGTTCACAAGAGTACGACCGTTGAACCTCCCGAAGAGGCAAAGAGCCAAGCGCAAGGTTTATAGGAGTTGTCCTCCTAGTACTACAACTATAGCGAACGATCGCTACTGTATGATGCCGCCACATCACCTATATCCAAAGATGTGCCAACTTTTCTTCTCACAGAGCGTGTTGGAGCCCGTGCAACAGCCACACAAGTTGCACATACACATAACACATTTACTAGTAATAAATTCTAAAGGACAAATGCCAGTATGCCACACAAGTTCATCTCCACTTCATGTGATAAATTTGTGCACGACTAGTCTACATATATTTGTTGCGCTACCATTCAGAATTTACCATACTCCACTTACACGTTATAGATGGGCTCCATGTCCTCCTCCAGGTTCCAGTCCCAGGTGTTCTTCATAGATGGCATGATCCATAGCGGTGGGCGACGGGAATCATTGTCGCAACTTTCTAATCCGGTTCCACACGATGGAGACTCATCCAAGCTGAAGCGGCATAAATCAGGGATAGCTTGTCCCAGCATGTCGTTCATCCGGCGGTGCACACTGAAGAAACAACCATGCTTCATGAACGGCAGGCCTTCGGTGTCGTGCACAGAAGGTGGCATTCGCTTCACAATGCGGTAGCTGTCCCCAATGAAAAGTGAGTACTCTCTAAGGGTGTTTATCGGCACCCACATAGCATCACGGGGTTCGAACTCAGCGCCGTTCATCTGGTACACGCGACATCTCAGATCTGGACACATGGTGACGTACATGGTCAAGGTCCATGCATAATAATGTTGTGCTCAAATATGGCGGTCAGTAATATTGTGCAGCAAATAGTATAGAGGAAGTAAAATAACCGGCTTATTATATATAGCCACTCTTGGCTACATGGATGAGATTGTAAGACATGGAAAAACAAAAATGGTGGGAGCTAGTGGGTTCAAGTCTTCAAGGGCCTAGCTAGCTATACGCGTCCTCCAAGGTAAAAAGTACTTCCTCCGTCTCAGTTTACAGGGCATGCACATCGTTCTAGGTTGAGAATTTAACTAGCGATATATGCATTATATGTGATGAAAAATATATGTTTAGAAACTACATCCGCTTAAGAATCCAATGATATACCTTTTGTGACATATAACTCATATTTAGTTAGTCAAATGGATGACCTAGACCTACGTGCACGCCCTATAAACCGAGGCGGAGTGAGTACTAGTACTAGTAAGTAGTACTACAATAAAAGAGACGGCGAGAGGGTTAAAAAATCTAATACTGAATTGTAGTACTAGTACAGTAAACATGTCCCAGTCAAGAAAAGAAAATAAATAACAAGTACTACTACTCTAACACACAACAATGAGAAAATGGAATACCTGGGTAGATGGTGACGGTCCGATCATGGTAGATCGTGTGCCATGTTGCACATCAGTGGTACCATGGGTAATGACTGCTAAGATAGTTGATCCCAATATGTCAAAGTCAGGTACAAGGTTCCAGGTTCCACCGAATCGCAGATGCAAATGCACATCCAGGATCGGCTATCTTATTTTGATCGGTTGATGGTTGGTCCCTGCAAAATAATGGAGTACCGTTAGGGATGCAAATGATGGTTTATGCATTCCGTTTGTATTCTCCCGTGTTGTAGGATGGCAACCAGATGTGTCGATTCTGGGTTCTGGCAAACCTTTAAGGTTCGAACTCTGGGGTGCGCACGAAGAATTCTCTCTCCCTAGCTCGCTTGCACAACGATCCCATGGCCTAGCTCGACGAACTGAAAGAACACGAGACACGAGAGTTTATACTGGTTCGGGCCACCGTTGTGGTGTAATACCCTACTCCAGTGTGGTGTGGTGGATTGGGTTGTAGGCTAAGGATGCACTAGTACAATGGGTGAATAGCCTCCGGAGGAGAGGTGTTCTTGGGCTCAATGAGCTGGTGAGGGTGAGGATGATCCGAATGATCCGTCCCTGTCTATGGTGGTGGCTAGTCCTATTTATAGAGGCCCAGGTCCTCTTCCCAAATGTTGGCGGGAAGGGATCCTACAACGGCCAATTTTGAAGGGGGACAACTAGTATAAGCTATCCTGACAAAAGTAGTCTTCGCTTGCCAAAGGCTCTGGTGGTGACGCACCCTGGGCTCCACGATGACCTCCGTCCTGCCATCCTGCTAGTCTTGGTCTTGTTGCACCGATATGGAAACCTTTGCCTGACGCCTCAGGAATCCTCGCCTGAGCCTGCCTCTTTAGCACCAAAGAGGAAACTGGTACACGGCGCCTGCTGGCGCCCGCCTGGCCGTGGTCGTCATGCTCACGTCACGTGAACCTCGCGAGGTGCCCCTTGCATAGATATCTCTGCTCCTCAGGAGCCAACCTAGCGAGGCTGCCCTAGAGGTGGTCTTGTGTCATCCGCCTCGCGAGGCTTGGCCCCTCGCGAGGGTCTTGAATGGTTGCTGATGAAGATGGGCCGTACCGGGCCGCTGGTGGAGCTATGCCGTGGTCCGCAGGCAGGCAAGTCTGGGTACCCCTGTTCCGAAGACGCCGACAGTAGCCCCCGGACCCAAGGCGTGCTCGGACTTGGCTTCGAGGCGAAGCCAAAGGGCAAGTGCGGAGCGCCGCGGGCCCCAACAGCCTGTGGCCTCGGTCGACGCATGGCGATTGACTAGACGTGGGCGTCTCCGCTTCCCCACGCTGCCTCGGCAACTGTTCGACTTGATGAGTCCCTGCTGCATGCAGAAGAAAACCCATCATTACGTGCGATCGTGGAGATCGGTGGTTGGCCTCCTGGTGGCTATAAATGAGGAGAGGGGCGGAGCCCCCGTCGCTCATCTCCTTCTCCTCGCTGCCCGCTGCTTCTCCTTCCCCCTTCCTCTGCCATCTTGCCACGACACCGATGGCACCGACGAAGAGGTTCTCGGCCGCGGAGAAGGGGAAGGCTCGCCAGGAGGGGCCTGGCTCGCCAACGCCCAAGAGGGGGTGTGGTCGCCCCCGCAAGCACGCCACGACCCCTACTGTCGCTCCTCGGGGGCGCGGTCGTACACCTCGGGGGTCCGCCATCATCTTAGGTGCTCGTAACGGTGCCTCCTCTCGTGATGGGGGCCGTTCGAGGCTGAGCAGCCTCTGCGCCGGGGAAAGGCGTGCCGTGGTTGCTCGGCCTCCTCGGCCACGCATCCATTTAGCGGAAGTGCTTCCGGAGTTCATCGCGTGGTCGGAGAGCCGGGCCGGCACCTGGCTCCAGCTTCTGCGCTCCTTCGCCGGCGAACTACCGGCCGGGGGTCTTGATGGCCTCTGGCTGCAGGCCGACGGTTGTTGTAGCAAGGCCTCGTGGGTCGTAGTGGAGGTCTCAGTCGCGGGCAATGTGGCCCTGACCCGCGGCTGGCAAGCGTTTGCCCATGCACGCGGCCTGAGTGGGCGGTGCAGCCTTCACTTCAATTACGATGGCGCCGCGACTCTCTTCGTGAGGGTGTTCGGGGAAGACGGCTGCCGCGCAGGGTGCTGCCCCGAAGACAGCGGCGGGGATGATGTGCTTGGCCTTGGCGGCGGCCATGACAAGGATGGGGGCGAACTCGCCCTCGGTGATGGCCGTGGATCGTGCAGCAGCAGCGGCTCCTCCTCCGGCGGGAGCTCTAGCAGCGGCAGCTACGACCAGCCGCCACGTCGTCGGGCTCGCTTCGAGGACGGTGGTGGGTCGTCCCGTCACCACACCACGGTGAAGCGCGAGGAGGACTCTGACTGAGTCCGGGGAGGAGCGCTGGGAGTCGACCCTCGTGAGCTGCCGCGGATGTAGGCGTCGCTTTTGTCCATCCTTTCTTTCCTTCCTGCATTTCAAGAAACAAGTATGGGGCCCTGCGGGGGCGTATAATGAACCGTGATTTTCATGCCGATGTATCATGCTTATTGTTCCTGTGTTGTGTTGTGGTATTCGTGCTTCATGTAGACGTAGAAAGATAACTTAGCTTGATGCACCCGGGGTAGTCTCTTGCCTCGTGAGGGTGCATCCTCTGGTGCCTGGTGAGTCCCCTTCGTTGCTGACTCAAGGGCCATTGTCCTCGGGAGGTGTCATGGAACTGTGGAGCTTGTAAGAAAATCTGCCGTGTGCTCTGTTCTTCCTTGAGAGAGTCCTCAGGTATGGGCTAACCGCGGCTTGGTGCACCACGTCGCGGTACCCGGGGGGGCACGGACTTGGGAGGGTGCGCCAATCACGAGCTCGGTCGAGGGTGCGTCGCGAAGATCAGGGGAGCCGAAGCTCAAGGTCGACAAGGCTTTAGCGAGGTGTGCCCGTAGCATGGGCTAGCCCAGCGCACGCACACACATGCCCAGCCCCCGCGCGAGGCGTGCGAGGGAGAGCGTCGGGCAACAGAGCTCTCCCCCGGACGCAAGGCGAGGAGGCGAAAGGAACAAAAAGAGAGAGGGGAAACCCAACCAAGCAATCGAAAAACTTCAGGGCTCCAAATTTCATTAAAGAGGTTGCAAACCAGATACAGAAAGCAAATGAACAGCCCCGTCCGGCACCTAGTCTAGTCTTCTCACTAGCGCGGAGCTAAGTGCTGCCACTAGGACGTGGGAGGGAGCCCCCGAGGCCCGAGGGCGGCACTCGGAGACTCCGGGGCATGTACAGCCCCACTCATTATTACGCGAGAGTGTCACAGGCGGAGACCTTCATAGGCACTGGGCCTTGCTTCATGGGTAGAACTTCTGGAGGTTCTGGATGTTCCAGGTGTTCTGGATCGGGATCCCGTCCTGCGTCTCCAGACGCGCGGCGCCAGGCTTGGAGACACAGGAGATCCTAAACGGGCCCTCCCACATGGGTTAGAGCTTATGCAGCCCTTCCCTGGAGAGCACCCGCCTCAGGACGAGATCGCCCACCTCGAGCGTCCTGGAGCGGATGCTGTGGTAGTGGTACCGCCGCAGCGCCTGCTGGTACCTTGCCGCTCGGAGCGAGCCTTGGCGGCGGCGTTCCTCCCCCAGCACGAGGTCCATCCCCTGCATGGCGTCTTGGCGCGCCTCGTCAAATGCCAAGACCCGTGCAGAGCGGTGCTTGACCTCGTGAGGGACAACCGCTTCGGCTCCATAGACGAGGAAGAGCGGAGTCTCGCCCATTGACTTGGTGGCGGTGGTGCGGATGGACCACAACACGGACTGGAGCTCGTCGTGCCAGCCCCTGCCATAGGCCTCGAGCTTCTTCTTGAAAGTTCTTGTCTTGAGGCCCCTCAGGACTTCCGCGTTGGCACGTTCAGCTTGGCCGTTGCACCTGGGGTGCACCACTGAGGCGTAGCATATCTGCGTTCCAAGGTTAGCACAATATGTTTTGAAGAGATTGCTTGTGAACTGCGAGCCGTTGTCGGTGATGATGCGATTAGGGGCCCCGAACCGGCTCACGAGGCCCTTGATGAACTTGACCGCTGAGTTGGCCTGGATGGTACGCACTGGCTCTACCTCCGCCCGCTTGGTGAACTTGTCGATGGCGATGTAGAGGTAGCGGTAGCCCCCGGGCGCTCGAGGGAATGGGCCCAAAATGTCCAGCCCCCAGACCGCGAATGGCCACGAGAGCGGGATAGTCTGGAGGCCCTGAGCTGGCTGGTGCATTTGCTTGGCATGGAACTGGCAGGCCTCGCAGGATCTCACCATCTCCGCTGCATCGCTGAGTGCTGTGGGCCAGTAGAATCCACTGCGGAACGCCTTGCCCACCAAGGTGCGCGACGACGAGTGATGTACGCAGTCTCCACCATGTATCTCGGCTATCAGCTCGCACCCCTGCTCCCTGGAGATACACTGCAAGGAAACATCGTTGGGGCATTTACGGTACAGCTCACTGTCCTGAAGGCAGTAAGCCGTGGATTGCCGAGCCACGCGCTCCGCGTCTTCTTCCTTCTCCGGCAGTTTTCCCCTCAGCAGGTAGGCCTTGAACTCCTCGGTCCAGCACCCCTCCTGAGGCTCGAGTGCGAGGTGCAGGCGTGCTCATGTGGTCGGGCCGCAAGCGGGAGCTCCTGAGGCCGGCGGTGGGGGGAGCTCCTCCTGAGGTGGCACCGGTCCCGCAGCCGGAGGGGCTGCTGAAGGCTTGAAGAGCCGCTCTTCGAAGACACTAGGCTCCTGGGGCAAGCGCCTGGACGCCCTTTTGGCGATCTCGTCGGCTTCCATATTCGTGTCGCGGGGCATGTGCTGCAGTTCCAGGCCCAAGAATTGCTTCTCTATTCTGCGTACCTCCGCAAGGTATGCCTCCATGTGCTCGTCCTTCGGCTCGTATACCTTGTCGGAGAAGTTGACGAGTAGCTGCGAGTCTCCCTTGATGGTGAGGCGCTTCACTCCCAAGGCCACCGCAGCCTTGAGGCCGGCGATGAGGCCTTCGTATTCCGTGATGTTGTTGGAGACCTTTTCGCCCTGCTGGAAGCAGAGCTGCACGGCGTAGTAGAGCTTGTCTTGCATGGGCGAGATGAGGACAACTCCAGCCCCCGCACCCTGACGCGCGAATGCGCCGTCAAAGTACATGACCCAGCCATCCGGGGCTTCACTTCTTAGCAAGAGGGACCGGTCCTCGCCTGCCCCAGGCCCTGGAGGGTCGGTCCATTCCGCCATGAATTCGGCGAGCGCGGCACCTTTGATGACCCTGGTGGTGCTGAACTCCAGTTGGAACACCTGCAGCTCGATGTTCCACTCGACGACCCTTCATGCAGCATTGGGGCTCCGTAGCACTCTTTCCAGAGGGAAAGCTAATAGGATGTTGATGGGGTGTCCTTGGAAGTAGTGGCGCAGCTTGCGTGAAGCGACTAGGAGCGCAAGCAGAAGCTTTTGCGGCATGGGGTAGCGCGCTCGCGCATCGCGGAGCACCGTGCTGACGAAGTACACCGGGTGCTCGACAAGGGCGGGAGCATCGGCGGAGTCCGTGCTCTCTAGGGGCTGAGGTGCCTCCTGAGGCTGGGGTGCCTCAGGAACACCGTCTTGCAGGGCCTGGGTGTCGGCTGATCCTGCCGAGGCCTCGGGAGTGTTATCCCGTGGTCGTGCTGTCTTGTCTTGGCGTGAGGTGCTGTCCAACGGGCCCTTGGCCTGACGCTCCTCCCGGATAGCCACCAGCGCTGCACTGGTGGAGTGTGGCGTGGCAGCCAGGTAGAGCACCAAGGGCTCCAGAGGCTTAGGCGCCACCATTACAGGTGGGCTAGTGACGTATTTCTTGAGGTCTTGAAACGCTGCGTCAGCTTCCGCAGTCCATTTGAATGGCCCCTTCTTCTTCATCAGCTTGAAGAACGGAAGGGCGCGCTCCCCCAGCTTAGAGATGAAGCGCCCCAACGAAGTTATGCAGCCTGTCAGCTTCTGCATCTCCTTCAGAGTTTGCGGCGGGGGGGGGGGCTCATCTCTTCTATGGCTCTGACCTTCTTCGGGTTCGCTTCGATTCCCCTGTGCGACACCAAAAAACCCAGCAGTTTACCGGAAGGGGTGCCGAACACACACTTTTTTTTGAATATTTACTGTGAGTCAAAGCCCCACAGCCCTTTATTAGATAAAGTACCACTGTACAAGTAAAACAGACTATACAAAGAAGAAAAACAAAAGGGGAAAGAGTCTACCTATTTGCTAACTAACTGTACTTGCTTTACAACAAAGAAGCAATCCAAGCCAAAAGCTTTGGCTTGTTACAGTCCTTCACCCTATGAGCAAGCAAAGAAATATCATGGATGAAATTACTCTTCCAAGCACTGAAAGTAGCTCTCTCAGCTCTGAATGTTCTGCCATTTCGCATAATCCAAATATTCCATGCTGCTGTTAGGATAACTTCAACGAAGAAAGGGTGTGTGAAGTTGGACCTGGCGTGCAGGAGACATTGCAGAATATCTGAGCCTCCAGACCAATCAATACCCAAATAGTTCCAGACTCTACAGCTGAAGGTGCAGTTAAAAAATAGATGTATCCTATTCTCATACGCCAGCTCACTGCAGATGAGGCAAAGATTGTCATCCTGATTTGAGCGCCAGTGTCTCCTAACCAGCATATCCTTGGTGTTAAGTCTGTCAAAGAACAAAAGCCAGCCGAACACCTTGATCTTCATGGTGCACTTACTCTGCCAAAGCCATTTGCAGGGTTGTATTGTAGGCAAGTGGGAGTGCATGATCCTGTAAAAACTTTTCGCAGTGTACCCTCCTGATTGACCAGGCCATATCCAAACATCAGGTAAGGTGGGGTCTCTGTCTAACTGCATGATCCAACTTTCCAGTATGTGCAACTCAGCAGCAGCTTCATGAGAAAGGGGCAGATAAAACATGGAGAAAAGATCCTGGGATTGAAGAAATTCCCTCACAGAGATCCTGTCATTATTGACAAAAGAAAACAATCTTGGCAATCTCCAACAGAGTGGCCTAGCAGAGCCCCCAATGTGCCAGGAATTAGTCCAGAAAAGAGCAGAATCACCATGCTGATGTGTACTGATGCAATAGCAGTGTAAGCCTCATGCAGCTTCAGAATATCTCTCCACCAGAAGGATCCAGCAGTAGCTGTTGCCTGTGGAACCCCATGATCATAGTAGCTATTCCATATCAGGGTCACCCAAGGAACATCAACCTTGTTATAGAATTTGTGAAGATGCTTGAGAAGCAGTCCTTTGTTCTGGATGTTCAGATTAATAATGCCCAAACCACCCTTATCTCTTGGCCTGCAAACAAGCTCCCAAGCAGCCAGAGACTGTTTTGGAACATCACTATTACCCCTCCAGAGGCATTGCCTGAAGATTCTGTCTAGTTGCTTAATGATCCCGGCTGGGATATTGAGGCTACACAGAAAGTATATTGGCAGAGAGGTCAGTACAGAGGTGAGATGCTGCAAACGAGAACCTTGATTCAGCATAGAAGAGCTTGCAGTTAATCTCCTTTCAAGACTGTCAACTAAGGGCATGAGGTCAATGATCCTTGGCCTCGTGGTTCCCAAAGGCAATCCAAGATAAGTAAATGGAAGCTGGCCAATTTTACAACCAAGAATAGCAGCAAGTCTGTCAGCCTCCTCAGTAGTCATATTGAGGGGGATCATTGAGGATTTAGCAAAGTTGACCTTTAAACCAGTGGATTGTTGAAATGTAAGCACCATATTCTTGAGGGCAACAAGCTCATCATCCTTAGCCACAAGAAATAGGATCGTGTCATCCGCATATTGGATGATGGGAAAATCCCTGTCATGGGTCTGAAGAGGCAAAGAGAGTGTGCCAGACACCAGCATTTGATTGACCACAGATTGCAACAGATCAGCTGCGATGACGAACAACAGAGGAGAGAGTGGATCACCCTGCCTGACGCCACACTTACACAAGAATTGCTTTCCAGGAATGCCATTTAACAACACAGACGAAGAACCTGTAGACAACAGCTGTTTAATCCAAAGAATCCATTTGGTATCAAATCCTTTATGCTGCAACATCTGAAGAATAACCTCATGCTCAACGGTGTCAAAGGCTTTAGCAAAGTCCAACTTAAGGTTTACAATTGGACGCTTGGATTGCTTACATTGGTGAATATACTCAAAACTCCAGGCCAGACAATCCTGAATCGACCTACCCTTGAGGAACCCATACTGATTTTTGTGGATGCACTTAAGGATCACCCGCTGCAATCTGTTGGCCAGCAATTTTGTTAGGAATTTAAGACAAGTGTTGGTGAGGGAGATTGGCCGGAAATCATCCGGCCCTTCTGGTGACATGATCTTGGGTATGAGCGTAATGAGGGAGGAGTTGATATTTTCCAACGAAAGCTTCCCCTCATAAAAAGCCTGAATCATCCTCAAGAAATCCCCCTCAATTATAGGCCAACAACGCTTGACGAACATCCCATTAAAGCCATCTGGGCCAGGTGCCCGATCCGCCGGCAAATCCTTCAAAACTTTGTGAATTTCCTCATCAGAAAATGGCAAGGATAGCTCCTCCAGTCCCGGGATGGGTTGGATTAAATGATTCAAATCAAAGCCCATAGAGATCCCTTGGGCCTGGCCCATCCTAGATTTGAACGAGGCCCAAAGTATTCCTGCCATCTGAGCATGATCAGTCACTGGATCAAGCATGGAGCTGGTTTTCAGACTGGAGATGGAGTTTCTCCTCATACGCTCAGAGGCCATGGCATGAAAAAATTTTGAATTCTCCTCGCCAACCTTGATGTACCTAATAGTGCACCTCTGTTTCCAATATATATAGTGAAGTTTTAACAGATGTTCATAGTGAAACTTCACGAGTTTCCAGAAGTTGAATTCCGGCCGTGTTAAAGGTCGTACTTCCTCCAGCTGATCAAAGTGCAGAATCACCTTTGAACAATCAACAGTAAGCTTTTTGATGTACGATAGTTTTTTGCTCCAAATTTTCAAATCGTATCGCAGTCGCTTAAATTTCCTTGTGATAACCGCGGAAGCAGAAAGATCAGAGAAGACAGGTGCATTCCAGGACTTGGAGACACAATCCATGAACCCTGGCATATCCAACCAAAAATTTTCAAACCGAAAAATCTTGGCCGCAGGAATGGTAGTGTCAATGGACACCACACAAGGCACGTGATCGGAGGAAGTTCTGGCTAGTGGAGTAACCACAGTGTTTGGGTAGTGTGAAATCCAATCAGCAGTAGTGAAGAACCAATCAAGTTGCTCAAGCAGGGGGTTTTGCTGCATATTAGACCAGGTAAAGCTCCGGCCCTGCAAGGGCAACTCCAAAAGACCCAGGTGACCAATTATTTCGTTGAATAGGAAGATATCATTGGTATCACCACCCGGAAGGTTTCGATTCTCCAAAGATCTGATGAAATTAAAGTCCCCCAACAAGAGCCAATTTTCATCCGGGGGGATTTGTAGGTGATAAAGCCAACTAACAAAATCATCCCTAGGCTGGCCCTCACATGGCCCATAGACAGAGGTTAGGGTCCATTTTTCAGAATTCTGCAACGATTGGAAAGAGACGACAACACCAAACCTCTGAATATCCACAAGCTGACCATGAAAGATCGAGGAATTCCAAACAACGAGAATCCCGCCAGAGGCTCCAACAGAAGGGGAGAACGCGAATTGATCAAACCGCCTAGGGCAGAAGGATCTAATCGTACGGATATCAAAGCTCTCACATTTGGTTTCTTGCAGACAAATAACAGAACATCTGCTCTCCTCAATCTTGGCACGTAGATCACGCTGTCGAGCCTCAGAATTGAGCCCCCGCACATTCCAATAGAGCACATTCCAGTTGTGAAAATAGCAATTATCCATAAAAAACAGCACAGGGGTATAGTTGCAGATCCAGCTGCTTAACAGCATGGACATAAACGGAACATAAGTGGCAATAACAGTAACCAAGTGTTGCAGACGGACACTGAAAACAAAAAACGGGCACAAAAGCAAAAGCGCCCAACTCTCCAGGAATCTTCGTAGGCCGTCAAGCATCATGTGAACCATCGCCTTCTTCAGCAGGATTGGGAGAAGCCATAAGCTTCTCCACCGATAACTCAGATGGATCAATGCCCAAAGCGACTCCAATGGCCTGCAGCGTCGGAATAGGCGTCGGAGGTGGGAGAGGGAGCATGCTGGGCTCATCATCAAGACGAAGCTTCTTGGCCTTCGGGCGACGCTGGGGGGCAGACCTCGGAGGAATGGCAGAGACTGGCTTCATGCCTGTCCTCTTGGCAGAACTGCGCGTCATCCTTCTAGTGGAGAAGTCTAGAACTGGCTCCACAAGCGTGATAGAGCGCCTTGAGCGTGCAGACTGACATGGTCGCTTGCCCAGCGGAGAAGGTGTAACCGAAGAAAACTGAAAGTCCTCTTGAGAGACCTGAGAGGGAGAAGGTGTAACCTAGTAAGTGGAGCACAAGTGATCTTCAGGTGCCAACTCCTCAATGACCACCGAACAGCTGGGTCCAGGAACGGGGACATCATGCTGAGCAGAAAAAAGCTGGTACTTCTCTTGCAGATCGGCAGACCCAAATTTGACTTGTAACAACATCGCAGAAGAACTAGGCGGACAAGCTGGTATATCCCCGATGAAGAATTTAGGCAACAAAGACTTGAAAGATCTCTCCCAGATCATGGCCGGCGGCAGAACTGGCCCATACAAAACCCGGACCAGGCCAAGATGAATCGGCTCTAGCTGCACAATTGGTGGGGCTTGTAGAGGCTACTGGACCTCAGCCATATCCTCATCATCAGAAGAGTCCGCAGATGGGTTCAAAATCATAGAATTCTGGTCTTGGACAGGTTGGACCTCTTGATGCTGCTGCTGATGATCAGGTTGAATCTGCTCCTCCCACGGGCCCCATCCTGCTGCCTGCGGCACATTGTCAGCCCATCCCGCCCCTTCATTCTGTCCTTGGTGAGGGCCCGGAGGAACGGCGTTCCATCCCAGAGCAGGGTATGGAGGCATTGCCCAAAATGGCTGCGGCACTTGAACTCCAGGCAACGGGTGGGGATTCCCATTGAGAGGCATTGGGTCCTCATCTGCTGGGATCATGGCACCAGCGAATTCCCCTGATAAGATATAGCAACCAGCAGACCAAGACACCATGACGTCGCCCCAATTGGCAAATTCCCGAAAGGTGACCGAACGAGGAACTAGCGCATTGTCAGGGAACGAGGCACGGACCAAGGCTCTAACCTTACGCCTGTCAGTGCTATTCCAGTAGTGGAACTGTCCGAAAGAGCCAACCATATCAGCAATGCACTGCGTGTTCCTGTAGTCTAAAGGGATGCCGATGAACATCAACCACCCCGTCCGCTGGCCATGAATAGCACGAAAACCTTCACCCTGATTATGTGGGATAAAACGGACAAAAAACTCATTGCCATCATCATCAATCCCTAAGGGAAATGGTGGATGCAAAGTAAAAGAGCCCCGGACAACTGGATCTTCCATCTCGAACAGACCAACTCCTTGATACCAAGTCTGAGCAGACAAAACTGGAACATGCATCACTTGAACTAGAAAATCAAGAACCTGCTGACGACGGACCCCAACTAGCTCTGGAGGCGGGATCGGCTCCACAATGGCCACCATGTACTGCTCATGCGCTCGGGGCGGCGGGACGGCCGGCGTGTAGAAGGTGCGGGGTAGACGATCTGCTCCGCCATCTTCAATGTCGAAGCCCGCAGGGATAAAGCGGTGCGGGTCAATCTCAAACACCACCATTGGAGGTTGCGGAGCAGGAGCTGGACCAGAGCTGGGGGAAGCTTGGGTGTGCTCGACAGGGCAGTCAGGCGGCGATGGTGGCGGCGAAGAAGCAGAGGATGGGGTTTTCTCCGGAGTCGTTTGGTCTCGGGAAACTAGAGAGACAGGGGGAGAGTCCTCTGTTCGGTCCCGCTTCCCAAAACCCGGCGATGGGACTTTAGGCACCCAGACGGATAAGTCAGGCGGCTTGCCGTTGCAGTTTTTTTTAACGTGTCCCGAACGAAAACAATTACGGCACCGGACCGGATTCGTGCATGTCTCTGATGTGTGGCGTATAGCCAAGCAATGCTGACAGTCCCAATAGCTCGCAGCCATATCTTCAATCATAACGTCAAAACTTTGCAGGTCTTGGATAATATCCTCAGGGGATGAAGCCCTAGAGGCCAGAGGTGATGGGCTGCCACTCTCGTCATCAGACAGACAGATGGGCTGTACCCTGGAGCCCAACTGAGGAACATGGCCTGGTAGAGGCGGCTGAGCGGGTACAGGAGAATCCAAACCTTCCAATGTGAAAACTAATTGGCCACCCAAGGTTCCAGGGTTTAAACGGGCAGGAGATAAACCCTCCGGGGAAGGCGGGATTGTTCCAAACTGAATCGCTAGCCTTGCCGGCGGTGGGGTGGTCACCGGAGAAAGATCATCCGCATCCTCATGAGACGAGACACGGTAGCCCACTGCTCGGACCGTGGCCACCTCATCGGTGGACGGGCCATAGCTATAGCCCTTACGCGCCGGGTATTGCATGAACGTTGCGAACGTAGCATGTTTCTTAGGAAGAGATTTGGCCACACGAGCACGGAGAGAAGATTTGGCCGGAGGAAATTTCATGGCCTCTAAACCAAGGCGAGCTCTCCTCTTAGAGGGGCTAACTAAAACCCATTCCTCTTGGCATTCAGATTGCCAAAGACGAAATTCCTTCTACCAATCAGGGCCACCATGACCCCAGAGGTGGAAAAAACACTTGAACTGATCGCAGACAAAACTCCTCTGGTGCAGAATGAAAAAACCCACCTCCTTGCAAGAAACGTTGAAAGAGAAGATGCCATGGTGGAGGAAAGATACCTTGAGGTGTGAGCAATATCCTCCGATGGCCGCCTCAAGAGCGAACCCCACAGTTTTCTCATCAAGCCGGAAGGTGTGTCGTGCAAAAGAGACGACCATAATGAAATGGCCCGTGTCTTCTGTTGGGTGCACCGATCTGTTGAAGGTGCGTTGGATATCAGACGCCAACTTCATCCCCGGGGAGAAATCTAATCCCAAGGAGAGCGCAGCGTGGACCGCCATGAGGAAGAAAACAACCAGAGGCGAGAGGAAGAGACGCCGGGAAAGATGAGCCGATCAGATGGCAAAACCCACGGAGGGATGTGGGGATCGCCGGCGATGTTGGGTGGCTAGGGTTATGGTGGCGGTGGAGAGGTAGGAGTCGCCATTCCGAACACACACTTTTCCCGGTTGAGCCGCAGGTCCACCTTGCGCAGGTTGGCAAACGTCTCCTCTAGGTCTTGGATGAGGGTCCTTGCCTTCCGAGATTTCACCACAATGTCATTGACGTAGGCCTCAGCGTTCCTCCCGAGCTGTTGACCCAGTGCGATGTGCATCAGCTGCTGAAAGGTCGCCCCAGCATTACGCAGCCCGAATGGCACGCATGTGTAGCAGTATACCCCACACGGGGTTAGGAAGGCCATCTTCTCAACGTCTTGAACTGCCATCTTGATCTGGTGGTAGCGTGAGAAGGCATCTAGGAAGCACAGTAGGTCACACTCGGCGGTGGAGTCGACAATTTGATCGATGCGTGGCAGCGGGAACGGGTCATGTGGGCAGGCCTTGTTGAGGTTGGTGAAGTCGACACGCATGCGTTCCTTCCCGCCTTTCTTGGGCACAACTACCGGGTTTTCCAGCCACTCCGGGTACCGCACCTCGCGGATAGCACCAGCTTCCTGCAGCTTACGGGTCTCCTGTATGATGAAGGACTGCTTCTTCGTGGACTGCCTCGTGCCTTCTACTTCACTGGGCGTACATTGGGGTACACGTTGAGGTGATGCTCGATCACCCCTCTTGGTACTCCCGCCAAGTCCTTGGGCTCCCACACGAACACCTTCTTGTTTGCGCACAAGAAATCAACCGGAGCCTTTTCTTGATCTAGGGGAAGGTCGGCTCCTATGGTGAAAGTGGCTCCTGACGCACCGTCCTCGCCAACTGGCACCTCCTTCGTCTTGGCTCGATCTTGAGAGAAAAGCTGCTTCTTTTTTGCCGGGCAGCCTCCGGGGCCTGCGAGGTTGCTTCGTCGGCCGGGCGTGCTGCCGCCGCGGTCTTGAGGGTGAGCTTGAGGGCCGCCAGGGCCTCCTTCGTGTCTCCAGCCACGGTGAGGACGCCGCGGCTTCCCGACATCTTCATGAGGTTGTACGCCGGATGGGTCGCCGCCATGAACTGAGCCAGGGCAGGATGCCCGAGGATGGCGTTGTATGGGAGGCCGATGTGAGTGATGTCAAAGTCGATAAGCTCGGTGCGGTAGTTGTCGTGGGTACCGAAGGTGACCGGGAGATGGATCTGCCCGAGAGGGCTGGTGGAACCGCTGCCAACTCCGGAGAAGGGCTTGGTGGGGCAGAGCCGTTCATGCCGTACGTGGAGCAAGCTAAAGGCTTCCACCGAGAGTACGTTGAGACCAGCCCCACCGTTGATGAGAGTCTTGGTGACCGCCATGTTGTAGATGGTGGGCGTGCAATGCATTGGGAGAGCGCCCGAGCCCGCGGTGGTTGCTGGGTGGTCCCCTGAGTCGAAGGTGAGGTCGGCCTTGG
The DNA here is from genome assembly GCF_018294505.1 of Triticum aestivum. Classification (NCBI taxonomy): domain Eukaryota; kingdom Viridiplantae; phylum Streptophyta; class Magnoliopsida; order Poales; family Poaceae; genus Triticum; species Triticum aestivum. Next base: position 112,460,766 of record NC_057808.1, read on the forward strand.
GTGCCGCCCATCCCAGAGGAGCTCCCTGCTACACACGGGCGGCGCCTATTTGGCGGAAGAACTGCTTGACATGGCGATCCGAGGGCGGTGCCTACGAGCAGCCGAGGAGGGCCGCGACGGCGAGGGGCGCTGGTCCCCCGAAGCACGCGACGAAGAGGTTGCGCAGCTCCTCCTAGGAGGCCACAGAGGATCCCGGCAGATGGAGAAGCCAGGCGCGCGGCACACCGGCGAGGGCCATGGGGAACCAGTTGGCCATGACCTTGCCGTCGCCCTCGGCTTCCAGAACGGCCTCCTCGTATGCCAGCAGGAAGGTCGCTGGATCCGCCGCGACGTCGTAGCGAGGCGGCATCTCCGGCTTGAACTTGTGCGGCCACCGCACCCGCTGCAAGGCGGGGGTGAGGGCTCTGAGCCCCATGGCACCGTCGTGGGCGTCCGTTGGTCCAGTCAGAGGAGCGGCGCCGGCCATGGGAGCCATGGGGGCCATGAAGCTCCGGCGCACCCCTACCTGGCGTGCCAAATGTCGGATTCTGGTTTCCGGCAAACCCTTAAGGTTCGAACTCTGGGGTGCGCACGAAGAATTCTCTCTTCCTAGCTCACTTGCACAACGATCCCACGGCCTAGCTCGACGAACTCAAAGAACACAAGACACGAGAGTTTATACTGGTTCGGGCCACCGTTGTGGTGTAATACCCTAATCCAGTGTGGTGTGGTGTGGTGTGGTGGATTGCCTTGTAGGCTGAGGATGCACTAGTACAATGGATGAACAGCCTCCGGAGGAGAGGTGTTCTTGGGCTCAATGAGCTGGTGAGGGTGAGGATGATCCAAATGATCCGTCCCTGTCTATCATGGTGGCTAGTCCTATTTATAGAGGCCTCGGTCCTCTTCCCAAATGTTAGCGGGAAGGGATCCCACAACGGCCAATTTTGAAGGGGGACAACTAGTACAAGCTATCCTGACAAAAGTAGTCTTCACCTGCCAAAGGCTCTGGTGGTGATGCCGCCCTGGGCTCCACGATGACCTCCGTCCTGCCATCCTGCTGGTCTTGGTCTTGTTGCACAGATATGGAACCCTTTGCCTGATGCCTCGGGACTCCTCGCATGCGCCTGCCTCTTTAGCACCAAAGAGGAAACTGGTACACTGCACCTGCTGGCGCCCGCCTGGCCGTGGTCGTCATGGCTCACGTCACGTGAACCTCGCCAGGTGCCCCTCGCATAGATATCTCCGCTCAGGTGCCAACCTAGCAAGGCTGCCCCAGAGGAGGTCTTGTGTCGTTCGCCTCGCGAGGCTTGGCCCCTCGCGAGGGTCGCGAGTGGTTGCTGATGAAGATGGGCCGTACCGGGCCGTTGGTGGAGCCATGCCGTGGGCCGCAGGCAGGCAAGTCTGGGTACCCCCGTTCCCAGGACGCCGACAAGATGAAACAAGTCCCTTGGCTTGTCACCGCGAAGATGCGGCCTACATGGCACACGGCGTCTTTGAATGTGTAGGGGTACAAATCTGCCGCGGCCAACATGTGCCAGCGTCTACCATTACTGCCTTTTGTATTGATAGCAATCCTTATGTTGAACACCGCGATGAGATAGTAATCGTCGTCGCCGTGTCGCTTTGTCGGTGGGTTCGCAATTGCTATCTTATTCAATCTCATATAGGCATCATCATACGTATTCAAGCCCAGCTAGTCCGGAAGGACGACCCCAATGGTGAAGAAGGGGTCCACGGGAATGGCCGCACTTCTGTGGATGTTGTGCAAAATGATGGTGGTATCCGACCGGAGGTATGCAAGCCAATCTTCATTGGCACCAACCCAGACCTATATATAAGACGGTGGGCAGCGGAGAAATTACGGGATGGAATAACTAAGTACTATATTTAGAATATACACTACATGATCAAACTCCATGACTGACCTGCTCATTGGACAAAATCCGACTACCTCTCAACGTCGGCAACTCTAGCGGAGTTAACGTGCAACCATGGCTAGGGAGCGGAGCGGTGGACTGTTCGATGGATTTTCCCATAGAATAACCTTCTCCTCGAGGACGCATGGAAGACCAACAAGCATGGCCTTTTCCAAAGCCTGTTTAAGCACAGTCTTAAAATAGTTTGTGCAGGAAGCACCGAGTCTTACGGCGGTGAGGACGTCGTAGCGGCGTGTGATTTCTCCCAGAGGATCGTCGTCGAAGGTCTCCCAGCCCCGACGAGGAGGAGAACCACCTGGCAAATCCATGGGAGCAGTGACGAACTGCCTTGGTCTCTTCGAGGGAGGGGAACTAGCGAGGAGGAGATAAGGAAGTTATTCGGGCACGCATAGTGGTAGTGCCTAGTGCCTCGCGATGGTGAGGCTATTATTTACTAGTACGTGCTCGTGCTGTAGCAGTAGTAGTACTACTTTCTCAACTAGTAGTGCGATGTACTGTACTTCTATAGTACACCAGTTTTGAACTCTTGAATCTCAAGGCCAAGGAGCTACAGTTGCAAGTGGAGGGTACTACTGTCCTCTAGAACCATCATAGTACTATCAATGCAGGGAAAGTACACCTGCGTAGTGCGTACTCTCCGTGCTCTATTCAAGCGTGTAGCTGGCCTACTCAGCCGCTCCTCTCACGCACACACTAGCAGCCTCTTTATCAGCGACGGTTACTGCAGTGGCAGAACATTTGAGTTCTTTGATATAGCGAGACTAGACTTTTCGCTTCCATTTGTGGAGGTGTAATGGATCTCGTCAAACTTTGTTAGTTCCTTCTTTATGAATGAGATGAGGCCAAGGTTTTGCTTCCATTTCAAAACAAAAAAATCACGTAAAGAGGAATTTATTTTATAGAGCCGCTAATGGAGCAAATTCCATGCGTGCAACGCCACAAGCTATAGAGTAGTAGAGTAGCACTTTACGTACAGACCCATATTGCACAGTTCCCAATGCTGCACCAGGATTTTCTGGCTCCTCGGGCTTAATTGGGAGGCGCTAGTTTAAATATTGGGAGGAAGCTGCAAGCGAGGTGCGGCTAGGGCGAGCACGCAGGCGAGAAACTTTAGTACAATATATAGGAGTACTACTCTAGAACGCGAGCCACGAGATGATGGGAGGGAAAACCCGTTCATGTGACTGGGCTATCCAGTGCACCCAGATTATGGTGCGACACACCAGTTTGACTTCAAAAGTCAAACTACCAGTGTACAATATTGGCTCGCAGCGAGGTTACTATTAAAAAAAGGCCACCGTGCGTTCGGCAGGGATCGAACCCACAAAACGAGCTATACACTCCCACGACCACTAGTAGTACTCATTGGAGTACAATGCAACCTAGAATCGCCTTTTGTCGCTAGAACATTGTTCCTTGGGCTGGTTGTAATGGGGAGTATCGTACACTAGTGTCATGCATATGATACTAGTGTATGATACTACATCCGTAATGCATAATATCATGTGTTGGTATCATAGAGGACTACATTTATTGTCATGCATGACACAAAGTAGCATATCATTTAATATGATACAGTATCATGATATGATACTCAACCATCTCTTTCTTCATTCAATTCTATGCCACCTCATCAAAATTGCTTAGTTGGCATGCATGGTACTACCTATGATACTCCCATTACAACCATCCTTACAAAAACCACTACTCTACAAACCAGCCGTACCAAGAAATGACTAGTCTACAAAAATTAGCAAAAACATACCGAAATTTTCTTAATCCGTCGCAATAAGCTACCAAGTGCCGTTATAGGCACGTTTCAACCCATGTCGCCCCTTAAGTCAACGCCTTGTATTTGACCAGCAAGTTAGGCGTTATGACTTGTGGGACCCACATGTATGTCTGGACAAAAATGCTCGAGTGACCTCCTATCTCCGGTCCGTCCACCTAGTCATCCTCGTCCATGGGACGCAGCTACGGCCGCCGGCAGAAGGCGAGGTCAAAAGCGCCGTCAGCCCGAAGCCCATCTTGCGGCAGCCCGGATGCCAACTCCGTCCGGCACTTGCGGCCGCTAGCTAGCCAAGCTAGCACACAACCTACTGGATGCATCCAGCTGCTTGTCTGCAAGGTCTGCTAGCTAGGTTGGCACGGCGGTGTGGCGGCTTGCTCGCGTGCGCCGCTCTAAGGCCAGCCATCTGGCTCGAGCGAAGGCCAGCGCGGGGGCTTGCTCGCGCATGAGCCACGCTCGGGCCAGCCAGCCAACCCGTGCGGAGGCCAGCACGGCGTCCGGCCCATCCGGCGGAGCATTAGAACTGTTTGAAGTACTGTTCAGGAAAAATATTGATTGGAGGAGGAAGAACATGATAGAAGGTCAGATGTGGGTGCCTCGTGTCAATGGTCAAACGAAATGTGATGGTTTAAGCTGCCTCGTCAGCACGGACGTGTGGGCCAACCCTGTCATAAAAGGGTTTAAACGAGCCTAATCGACACTAGGTAGTAGTTTTTTGTCGCGGATTAAGAAAATTTGGGTATGTTTTTGCTTTTTTTTACAATAGTTTCTTCCAAGGGCTGGTTGAGTAGGAGTGAAAGTTAAGCTTTGGAAGCCAATAAGCACGGCTAGTTACATAGTGCCTATGTGTACGTAATTCAAACTAAATATCAACCATGAGTGACTAATATCTTGATGGAAAACTCGAAACTATGGAAATACTAGGATTTTTTTTGCATGGTTGGAAATACTAGCAATGTGCACGTGCATTGCAACGGATCATAATTAGAATAATACTTATTCACAAACTTGATAGAAAACACTGTAATTTTGATATACATATATCACTAGAAATATATTATGTTTCAATCAGAATATATTCCTTGAGCTGTTTTGGTGAGGTGAGGGATGGATGTGGTTGGTTTTAAGATACTAATTAAGGGGTTTTCTACAAATTGGGTAGAGAAGTGGGATGTTGTTGAGAAAAGGCAACAACTTACCTCACAGTAGTTAGATGTAGATCTAATGGTCAGAAATGACAGATGGCAGACACACCATCATCACCAACTAAGTCTTCTGTAGGAGTACTAGCAAGATGCCCGTGCATTGCGCGGAACATCAAGATGCATTTTTTTATAAAACACGTGTTGTGATTGACCCATGCGGGAGTAAACCCATTTGTAAAAACTAATGATATCACAAGAAAGAGGAGAGATTAGGTGAGGAGGAGTGGGGCATGGTGGTGATCGGTGGTCGGACTGAGCGGAGGCATGGGGATGGACGACACAGGCAGCGACCACCATGCCAGATTGTTCCAGAGGCTTCCTTTTTTAATTGCTCAACAATGAGGTTGTGGGAGATAGGGATGAACGATGGAAGGCCTTGTCTGCAAATGTGGAGAGAGGTGCATGTATCTTTTAGCTTAATTTCTATCCATCAGATATAAGATCGGACGGTCTATATTGCAAGATGGCAGGCATACCATCATCACCAACTCGTTTTTTTATAAGAAGAGATATAAGTATGGAGATACAAACGTATTATCGATACTTGTGTCCATAAACTTGGATCTACATTCTATTCAACGGCTGAGTATGTGGGGCCTTAGCACGATGACTTCTTGACTGTCTAAAACAAAGGTTTTCCCGTTGCCGATAAGGAGGGGTGACGGCGGCGCGCTTTTGGCTCGCTCTAGTTCTAGTACTCATACTAGGTGGTCTACGCATGTGTAGATTTATTATTTTTCACGTCTCGTGTTCGTCGTACTACCACGACTATTGACGAATAGACGGTAAGTTATTCATGACAAAAACTTGGTTGAGCGTGTGTGCGAGAGAGAGAGAGAGAGAGAGAGAGAGAGCGGGTGCGTGTGTGATATGTGTAGAGACTGAGGCAATGATAAGAGATTCTTTGTGTCTGTGTGTGGAGGATAGAGAGAGACATGTGCATGGGGCTTTGTGTTGTGTAATATGGAGACACATAGACATAATCAGAGAGTGAGTGTGTGAGATACACATGCGGACATGGGGAGAGATGTGTGAGTTAGAGAGATGGAGAATTTTGGTGTGCATGTGAGCTAGAGAGAGAGGGGGGATATATACATACCTAGCGCTGGAGAGAACATGCAAGGGTGTGTGCCTTAAAAGAAGGATCCAGATAGATGGGTGTTTGTGCATGTCTGTGTGTGTTTGTGCGCGCGCGTGTGTGTGAGAGATAGTGTGTGTATGTGGAGAAGAGAGACCACTAATGATGTAAACCTAGTAGGGAAGAGGGAATGGTGTGACATGTGTGTCAAATAGAGAGAAAGGCATGTGTAGTAGCGGGATAGCATGGGTGCGAGCGGGGAGCAGACTATTTGTAAGAGACATCGAGTGTGTGTGGGAGAGGGGTGTGAGAGCGTGTAACACCCTGGTTTTTGGCCCTTTCTTTTTCTTTTTGATTTATTTGGTTTTTGCTCTGATTTTTTTTGGAATGGTTCCGTGGACTTGAAACCTGGGAGACTTTCATTTCTTCTCCTCCCAAGTGGCTCATCATCCTAAAAACTTTCCCAAGATCATGTCATTTCTACTCTAGCCCAACCCTAATTCTTTTCTCAAGGAATATTCGTTTTTCTATTAAAGGAATAACCCTATTTGCCCTAGGTTGTGAAGCAACCTATATTTCTGTCACTCACAAAATTCCCAAATAATTCTCATAAATAGTTTGGATCATATATGCCCCAAATATGTTCAATCTTTCCTGTCCTAGCCCAAAAATAATTCCCCAATATTATTTCTTCATTTGTGTCCAGAGTGGCCTTCTGTGAAGGAGGTGCCACCTATCTTTCCTTGTTTGCTCCCAAACTTTTAGGGCATGCTCTTGCATCCAAATCATTCCCTCATGCCAAAATTCAGCTCTATTTCCCTAGTGAATCTTCCTCAACTACTTTTCAAAGTTTCTGTCAGACAGAAGCCATTGTGAAGGAAGTACTAGCTTGGAGTATCCAAATGAGTTGAAATTTTGCACACTCCTTCATGTGCTAATATCATCACACTCATCCAATTTTCATCTCCATCCAACTACCTATGTGAGCACATGATCAAATATTTGTTTCTGGCAATATTTTCAGGTTGTGAAGCAAGTATATTTTATATTGCTTCATTAATTCTGAGAAATTACTAGATCATGGTCCTACCCATATAACTTCTCTCCACCAAATTTGGGGTCATTTAAGCAATCCATTTTCTCTCCAAAATTATTCCAAGTTTCTGGACAGAGAGTATGTTTGTGAAACAAGTATCATTTTGGCAAGTCCATTTGGTATGAAATTTTTACAGCATATTCATATTTCCATATCCTTAGGCCTTGCCAAATTTCAGCTCAAGTGGCTACTCTATGTGAGTGCATCATCCAAATCAAGTTTCTGGACTATAATGGCAGTTGCGCAGCAACTATATTAGTTTATGGTCCATTTGACTCCAAAAGCCACAGGATCATAGTCCTTAATCTAAACCTCCCCGACATCACGTTTGGCCCATAGCCCCTCTCAATTGAGCACAACATTGCGGGCAAGTTTGCTACAACAAACTTTCATCGATGCCTCACTTCGCTACAGAGCCTCTTCTCTCGAGATTTCACTTTCCACATTCCCCAGGGTCGGGAGAAAACACACCGCACAAGGTTTGCCAGCCCATTGCCTCCTCTGCGAGCCATGTCGCGTGGTGACCGCGTTGGATTTTGCCTACGCACACGCTCTGCTCCTTGGGGCCGCGTCCGGAACGTCGTTTTGCTTCGGGCCCCTCTCCTCTGCCCGTTCTCTCGTGCCCTCCATGTCCTCTAGCTCCCTCCTCCTCCCACATAGCTCGCTGGACCCCTCCCTCCCTCCAGAAACCTCCTCGCCGGTGCTAGCCGCCGCGCGCCCGTGGGAGCATTGTGCCCCGATCGGCTTTGTTCTTGTTCGTCTCTTCCTCCCTGTGTCTCTAGCGTCGCCCTCTACCCCGTGAACCTCCCCTGTTCCTCTCTGGTCGCCTACCATTGAGCTCACTTGCATGCCCACGCGTCCGCGGCTCCGGCCACGCATCCGCAGCGGCGTCCAGCTCGCCTCCCCTCCCCTCGGTTATTTAAGTCGTGCCCCGAGCCTCTCCGAGCATCCCAGGTGCCTCCCCGCCCTCCTAGATATCGCTCTGGCCCCTCAACCCCTCGCCGGAGCCACTTCCCGCCCTCCATCGCAACCATGGCCGCCGCCTTGGCTTGCTCAAATTCGAGCAATGCCGAGCTCGCCTCCCCCTCATTCCACCATCAGGCACCCACATCCATACCACCGGAGTTCTCCTTCATGTCGGCTAGCATCTGGAGCGACCAGAACCGCGGCCTCAAGCTCACCGTGGCCCCCTCACGCCCGAGCCAGGGGTGCGTCCAACTCCGGCAGCTCCCGAGGCCGGCGTGGCCACCCACAGGCACGGGTTGGAACGGCGCATCCATCCCCATCGGCGCCCTAGCTTGCCGTGGCCCGAGTCACCGGAGCAAGCACCGGCGCCGGCGGCCCTCGTCTCTTCTGTGAGCGGCGTTGGGAAGAAGAAGGAGACACCGACCCCTCCCTTCCAGCTGGCCGGTGGACCCCACGGTCCCACCTGGTAGCGACACAAGGCCCGGCCCCGCGCCTGCCAGCGTGGATAAGTGGAGGCGTATTACTCAGGAATACGTCTTCCCCTTCTGAAGGCAAATTCTCCTTCTGCTTCAGCCGGGAATGCGCTTTCACTTCAGTGAAAGCTTATGTCCAGAATATATGTTTTCTGTTTTTCAGTCAGGGGCCAGTTTGTGAGTATTTTATTTACAAATGGGTCCCTGGCAGAAAAACCTTTGTATCTTTTTGCTCACAACTCCGATTGAGGTGATTCCAAAGCCGACTTCTTCGCTTCGTCGAGCCCATTCTGATGGAATCATTTTAACCATGTTATAACATTATGAAAATGACCATTTTTCCCTTGCCCTTATTCCATCCCTCCGAGAGAGAACGTTTTCTGGCGATTCTTTTCGCGAGCTTCTCACACTTCTTCGCGGTGATTCCATTCCTCCCAGGCAAGCCACACCCTCCATTTGCATGGCTGCAATGCAATGCCATGGTTTAATTATTTAAATTTGTTTAAAATTTGCTTTAGCTACATGTGACTTGTTCATGGCATTTCTCGGAGTGATATGTTGATCTTGCTATTGCCATGATGTTGTTTGGATTACTCGGGCTACTGCTTGCAGATGGTGGATGACATGTTGCCATTGGATTATCAGTGGCTATTATGATTAATTACATGATAGTATTTGACATGATACTTTGGAGTATTACTTTGGATATGATGCTATCATGTTGATCTATGGTTAGCTACCTTGTTTTTGTTATTAGATTAGCAGTATCATGGTACTTGGATTCATCATGATCTTAGTTGATTTGCTACCCTCGGAGTATTAGGTTATGACTATATTATTCCCTGGATTATTTGTTGGATATTTTTATAACTTGGATCACAAGTTGATAGATGATATCGGAGTATCAGTTATCACAGATCTATCTTTGGGGACAAATTCCGTCATTTCGTTGGTCAGGTTCCACCGAACCGGGCTTTTCTAGTGCAACCACATTTGCCTTTATGGGGAGGCCCTAATGCGGTCTATTGGTATGCCTCTCGCCGGTGCCTCCAACTAGGGAAGGTTATACGCGTGCGCTTCCCTGATCAGGTAGGCCGGTATAAGCCTTATGTGCCCGAGTTGTTTGAGCGCTTTTGTCCCTGTTTGGGACCATTTTTGTTTTGCCACGATGGTGGCCATTTGGTGTCACGAGGTGACATCGGGGCCACCTCGGACTGATCCCAAAGGGGAGTTGGTCGGAGCGGTCGGGAGAGTGTCATGGTAGTAGACTGGTTTTGTCGGAACGCCATTGGTCCACCCGAATGGGAGGAACAGGCCATGGGTTCTGTGATGTGGGTACAGTGTGCTAACCTCTGCAGAGTGTGTGTTTAATCAATCGATAGCCGCGTCCTCGGTCATGGGTACAAGTTCGTACTAGGTCACACCATTCGATCAACACTCGCATGACGAAATGACTTATAGGTGATTAATATGTTGATATTGTAAGCAGTAATAGTTTGGCAGGATGCCGATGATGATGTTGGGATGATCTTGAGGATGATCATTCAGTTTGTGGTGTGGTCACGCGGTGATGACGAGGAGGTATTGATCACGAGGTGATCGAGGTGATTTATTGCTTGGCCGGATAGCCAAGAGTGAGATGGTGGTTTAGTAGTAATCTTAGTAGTACCATATCATGTTTCATAATTGTTTCCGCAGTAGTTGTTAATAACTTAACCTGTTAATGCTGTGCTATTGTCTTGCCATGATGTTTCTGGTTGTTGTGAGCTTGCAAGTACATTCAATGTACTGACCTGGCGTGTCACGCCAGATTGCAAGTGATGTCGTTACTGATTGTTTGTCGAGGTTTCCGTTCGTGCGAGCTAGATCGTGTCCCAGCCAGAGTCCCTGCGGAGTGGAGTTCACCACGGTCGTCGTTGTTCCGCTGCTAGAAGTACTCTGCTACTACGAGTTGTTCTGCTACTAGCATAGAGCTACCTTAGCAGGTGTAGTGTTGCCGTGCTGATGTGATCCTTTGTAACATCAGACCTTTGTATCCCTTATCCTTTGTAATAAGAGCTGATTTGTTCTATGTCAAGCAGTGCCGTATTCCAGAGAGGGGTGCCATAGAGCGAGAGAGAGCTAGCGAGGGAGAGAGAGAGGAAGAGAGCGGGAGAGAGAGGGGTCATTTGTGTGCGGAAGTGATGTATAGATAAGGAGACAAGGTTGATGTTGTTCGAAAGTGGCCTATGTACGAAGACGCAAGGGAAGCGAGTCATCGTGTGTGTGATAGAGACTTCATGAGAGATCTAGAATAGATCGTGTAGAGAACAACGTGCGAGATTGAGAACGATGATACGTTAGGGAGCTATGGAAAGAATCACGACATATTTGTATATAGGGAAGGAGCTGGGGCGGGTACGCATGTGGGAGAGATAGAAAGAGGAGAGTGGTGCACAAGGAGACAAAGGGTGCTTGTTTGCAGTGGGGGTAGTGAGTGAGGTGAGTGTGCGAGAACCACATAACTAGGGAGATAGACGTTTGGGGCGACGTTTTGTGTGTACAGGAAAGATACACTCTATATAGTGCGTGTGCTTGGGAAAGAGGGATGCCGGGAGACCTACAGAGTGGGGGAAGAGATGTGTGCATGCCCTAGAGACAAAGTGATAGAGACTATATTGGGGTCCAGACTTAGAAGAGAGAGGGGTGTTAATGTCTTGTGTTCGTGTCCAAGGGAGAGAACGACTTGTGTAGGGGGGGGGACGGGGTGGGTGGCTTCAGATAAAGAGTGAGGTGTCTATATTTGAGAGACTTTAGCGTAATTGAGATATATATGGTCAATAGTGTGTGCACTCATGGTTGATCAATTTGTTTCACAGTTTGGACTATGAGATAACGATACTTTTGAACATGCGTGATATACTTTGAAGTACCAGAATTACGAACCTAAGATTGGAATTTTGGAATTCGACTCCATCATTAGCTTTTGTAATTCATTTAAACGGAGGTACATTTTTTAAGCCGGGATTTTGTGATTTCAAATTCATATATCAAACCTAGAGATATACACGTATGGGCATGTTCAAACCTTATAATCATCCACTTTATTCATACACATACACATTTTTTTGTCATCATATTTAGGATAAACACATTTGGAATTTCATTTGAATTGGACCATATGATGGTATTTGCTTCCACTAGCCATCCATATTTGAATTGAATGGACGATCTAAGTTTCGAGTTGGAGACATTGATTTTCAAAACTTGCACTTTTTTGCATGCAAAATAAATAAATTCTCGGCCATGATATCATAGTCGGCCGTACAAGAGAAGAACACTTAATTTTAGCCGCCAAAAGCTTTCAAACTTCTCGCTCACATTGAAATATCTCGCGCCCGAAAGTTTAGCCCTATGATAATCCTATTTTACCCCCACCACATGAACGGAAAAGGGATGCTTTGGTAACCCCATTGTTTCCCCTCTTTGCCCCCAACATTCTTCCCCAGAGCCCCTCCCTGCCTCCCCCCAAACCACACCAAGCCGCCGAATCTAGTCCTCTGCTGCAGCGGTGGACCTCACACCCCGCCGGATCTACCTTCCACACCTTGGAACCCCCAACTACCAACTCACCACTTCACCAGAGCCGCTTCAGCGACTGGCTTGTCCATCGCTCCAGATCTGCTTGACTGCCATCATGGTCCATCGCACCAGATCTGCTTCACCGGCGCCCTCGTCCACCATAGTGTAGGCCCTTCACCGACTCCCTCGTCCGCCCCATCGCTGGCCCTTCATACAAGCCCTCGTCCGCCGCAACAGATCTGCCTCACCGAAAGCACTGTACACCACGCCGGATGTGCTTTGCCGACGTCTTCGTCCACTGCACCGGACCCGCTCCACGGACGCCATATTCAACTCCACCGGCCCTACTTTACTGACGCCGCAGCCTCATCAAGTTATTTCAATTTTTACTCCTCCGGTTTTTCTCTTCTTTATGGTGGAACTGTTCACTTACCACACATGAGCTTTCTTGTAGGTCGACAGGCGCCGCAACCGAAGCACCGGAGCCGCTTCAGCAACAGCGACAGCCGACCCAAACTCAACCGTAACACGAGCACCATCGATGATCCTTAGCTATCAAGTATGACAACGATACCCATACGCCGCCGAGAATCAGGTACTTTTATCCAATGGACGGCACCTACGTTCACTTTCTTAGCATAAGCACCGCACCTTCGAATTTCTTCAGGGCATCATTCAATTTTTCATGAGATACGTTATTCTGCTTGCACCTGTAGGGCCATACTTTTGGCAGTGAACATGTTACATGTGCTAAATTACAAACCAGTGCACATATAGTTACAATGCTTTTGTTTTGTCCTAAGTATTACTGTACTTCCTAGATATCACTGCCTACTATTTTACTTCTTGCATGCTATATTTATGATAATGGTGTTATTTTGATGCCACCTGTTGGTTACATCAGACTGCTTCATGTTCTCTATGCTTGGTTGCACATCAACAAACTAGCTTCTGGTTCCACTGCTTTTTGTTCGTTTTACCCTACATTTTCCGATGCTAGCTATTACATCACTGCTCCAAGCCTCAGTTCATTACTTTTTTGTGCGTTCTTGATCTTCCCAAGTTGCATGACTAATTTGATGCTTCTATTAATTATGGAGCTACCAACCCCATCAAGCAAAATATTTGTTCTTTTGGGGATGCACCTCGAACAAGCATAAAAATAGAGTGAAGCACATATATTGTCGTGTAAGCACACACCCTTCTTTCATTAGTTTAGATTAACCATCGATGATCAATTCAAACCAGTGCATGTGATTAAAATTAATTTTACCTAAATAGAGTGTTTAGAATAAACTACAACAACTAGATTTGCAACCACGGGATGCTGACAATATCTTCAAAGAACATTGCAACATCAGCGAGGCTTCAGAGCAACATATGGTAAGCCAATGTGTTTTAGTACATGTGAAATGTAATGCGTGTGGGCTGCTTTTTGACTTGTGCCCTCAACCTGTAAACCTACAGAATTACAAATAGTTCAGTTGTCTGCTTTGTTGTATTGCTTGATTCGAATGCTTGTTTGTTACTTGTTAGGCTATACCTGAGTTGGCCAATATGTCAGCAGTGCCTGTTGTACTATCGTAAGACTGTCTTCGTAGGTTATATGAGGCCACACTGTTAAGTGCTTTCTCAGATTATTTCAACTGCTTAGATGCCTCGGCAACTTAAATATAGCGGTAGTACACTGCCTTTCATCGAGGGATGTCAACTGGGTCCCGTTTAATCCTGATTAAAGTCCACTAATGGTATGATAGTTCATAATAGTTTTTGTTTTTTGAGGAAAATGAACTAGCGAGCTAGCCAAAACTAACTAGATGGGACTAGTGGATGCCATTTATTTGCCACTTACATCCCAAACTTTCATCTTACCATTTTAATTTGTTTTCGGCTGATGCTGCTTCGAACCATTTAAATATAGCTTGCCATGCTCGGCAATAATTCGTATGTCGTTTACCATGTAAGCTTACTACCTGGATAATGCGATAACTATCTCTTACTTATGTCCAGCGGAAACCTTTCAGGATGCCGTTCACACTAGGACACAATGTACAACCCCAGAATCTATTTGTGGAAGCAGTGCACCATCCATGTTACCAGATGGTAGCAGCTCAGAGGAAACACCGCTGGAGAGCAGTCTGAGCATAGATATTATAGTTCTTGAGGTTCTACTAGAGGTAGAAAGAGATGGTGTGACTGCCATGAATGAGGTAATCTTGATCTTGAGGCTGGAAATTATGCAATTAGCTGCACGCATTATGCAAGCAACCCAAGAATTGGAGGAAGTAAGAATGTTGCATTTGAAGACGGAGGTGGTCCTGCTGCTTCTGCTATCTGAAGCCCAGGGTAATCCAAGTTCTTCTTTAGATACCAGTTGAAATTGTCATTAGAGTAGTATACTCGCATGTTGTGTCATGTCTCTGAATGGATTATGTTGTAAAACCCCCTATGTTGTCCATGTGTTGTAATGATCTGAATTTTTAGGCGAGGTAATCCTCAGTACTTGTATCATTGACATAAGGAACTGTTTTTCGTGTGAGCATATTGTATTGGATGAAATAACTATTTGACTCGAAGTGTATCCAACCTACTAAATTCGAAGATCACGACATTTCTAAATCATATTCATATATAAAGATGGAATAAATCTTTGTCATGGTTTTGAAGAAATAAATAACAAAACATAGAATGATGTATGGATATTCATAATCAAATACAAATTGGATTTGAATTTAGTTGCCAGGGCCCAGGGTAAACGTGTATGCTAATTCTCCCAAATTTTGAACGAAGCGGCAAAACACCCATTATCATTTGTCGGCTACCCGAAGCAAGTGTTTGCGAGATGGAAATTACTGTCTACCCCTGACACTTCACATCCTAATCGACCCGATTTCCACTGTTGTCGATAGGGGTACACTAGTAACTACAATCAGACGTGACATGACCGCCTCTGAGCCCATTCAGACACGGTGGGTGCCAAACAAGGGTGGCAAAACACATTTGATTCAAGCTCGTCCGAAAGACCTGTGTCTCTCCCTCCATTTCCCCATTCATACACGGTGGGCGGCAAAACAAACTGTCCTCGTCCGAAATCGATGTAGGAAAATATTTTAAATAGGGGCAGATGTGTAACTTCCCTCAGACGTGACAGAACCGCCCTACCTGTCAGCCCCGTTCATACACCGTGGGCGCCAACCGTGGGCGCCAAAACACCCTCTCCTCGCCCGAAATCTCTACCGGCAAATATTGGGGAGATGCGAGATTACCGTCCTATCCCCAACCGACGAGATGTCCAAAATTTTAAACGGGGGCTAAGTTCGTAACTTTCCCACATTTCAGACAAGCGCACTCAAAGTTTGTGATCCCCCTCCCCCTCCATTTCCCCATTCATACACTGTCGGCGCCACAACAACCTCCCCACTCCGTAGAGCCTCCTCCATCCGCCACCCCATCCTCCACCTTTCCGGAGTTGCTACCCCTACCCCATCGTCCACTACAAGAGATGGACGTCTCTCATCCACGGCGCCGGATCTGGATCCTTTCATCGCATCCTCTTGCTTCATCGTAGCCGTCATCCACCTTGCCGTTGCCGCTCCTACGACCGCCTCATCCATGGTAACAAGACTTATCCCCCGACCCGGCCGTCTACCGTCTAAAGTCTTCTTTCGCGCCACCGACAGCCATCGTACCCGCAACACCCTCAATGTATCAGCAGGGGCCTACATGGTGTCGCAAGAGAGGTGGTACTCTTTCATATCTGCTTAAGTTATTGATCTCACCCGGAAAATAGATCGTAACTTGTTTACTATACTTTTCTTGTCCATACCAAATCGTAGTGGCTAGTTGAAAGCAAACATTGGTTGCGAAGTAGCCTTTATCCGGTTTGCACCTTCAGATTAGCCATGGCACGGTCACTATACTTGTAAAGCTTATGGTTTCCCCCTTTATATTCATTACCATCATCGTAGGTGCTTCGTGTCGTGCTAGCACTGCTCCTCAAGACCTCAACCCATCAAGTGAAACAACATGGCACTCATAATTCCAAAGCTCAGTTGTTGAAATATGAATCAGGTGTGATGCTCATTTTACTAAAACATAGAACGTTTAATTGGTCAGCTAATGTTCCTACATTCATTTCGAAAGCATGTGCACCACATAGAGATACAACAAGGATTTGCATTTCTCTGTGTGCTCTGGTTCATCATGGGTAGGCAACACACATTGTATTATCTAAAACCTGCTTGCTCTTTGTTATCATGTTCCTCTTCTGTTCTTCTTAATAAGTATATTACTTCCTCTATTCCTAAACTGCCTTGTGTGCGTGCGTGTGTTGTGGTGGCGTGAGTTTGTACCGGGTGTTGCTCATCGTTGCTTTATTTATAAAGCGGGGCGAAAGCCTTTTTCGGTAAAACATAAGTCTTTTTAGATATTCCAATAAGAACTACATACAGGTGTATATAGACATATTTTAGAGTGTACATTCACTCATTTTGCTCCATATGTAGTCCGCATTTGAATCTCTAAGAGATTTATATTTAAGAAGGGAGGGAGTAGTACAGTATGTTCCTGATCGGGAAGTGGAGTAGGGACATTTGCAGTCGACAAGTCTATTGGGTCGCTTCAGATGGATGCATTCAACGATTCTGGACGGTCTTCCATAATATCCGGGAAATGCTGGGAGCTATGCCTTCTTTGATAGTCTAGACTGATAGTAACAGTATTGTGCCTTCAGTTGAATAGAGCTACCCCTTTTGGGGCCGAAGCCTTTCCGAACCCTTTCTTGTCGTACCGGCAATACAAGCCCATATGGTCCAGCTACACTACAAAAAAAGACACATCCGTGACATTTTGGGCCGGACGAAAAAAAATTCTGTCATACTTATGACACTTCTATGACGATAATTGTGACAAAACCCGGTATCATCATAGATGTGGTGTGCTCCTACTTCTATGACAAAAAATCATGACAGAAAATGGGCTTTTCGTCCTGGGCGGGCCGGAGATGTAGCTGTATGACATTCTTTGGGCCGTCCATGACGGAAAAAACCATGGTAGAAGCGAGGGCGAGGAAAATATCAGGGAGTTCCCGGTTACGGTGGGTGGTCGGGGGCCGAGCGATGCGTGTTTCTCTCGTACGTACACGCGTGTGTGCGAGGCGTTGTGCTCTAACTGAACCGAGCGAGGCGTTGGGCTCTAACTGAACCCGGGGGATTGCACTGCAGGCTACGCGTTACTGAACCCGAGCGATCGATCGATCCCTTGCTGTTAACTGAACCCGAGTGATTCCTTCGCTACTGCTGCTAACTGAAGCCGATCGAACACTGCTGCCTCCTTCCCTTGATGAACAGTGAGCGTTGTTGGGGGTGTTTGGATGAACAGTTCCCAGTGGGGGGTTGGATGAACAGGACCCTGTGGTAGTAGAGGTCGTTGCGCTGGATGAACAGGACCACGTGTAGGGTTGGATGAACAGGACCCCGTGTAGGGTTGGATGAACAGGACCCCGTGGAGGGCTGGTTGAACAGTAGTCGGTGGAGGGCTGGTTGAACGGTAGCCGGTGGAGGGCTGGATGAACAGTAGCCCGTGGAGGGGTGGTTGAACAGGACCCTGTGGAGAGGGCTGGTTGAACGGTAGCCGGTGGAGGCGCGCGTGGCGGAGGCTAGATGAACAGGAGCCCGTGGATGAACAGTCGCGGGTGGAGGCTGGAGGAGGTCGACGGTGGATGAACAGTAGCCCGTGGAGGCAGTCGACGGTGGAGATGAACAGTATCCCGTGGAGTCCTGTTTTGCGGTACACCACACCCCTCCTGATGAACATGACCCCCGTTTCGACCGTAGCGCTCCAACACAAGTCCGTTTCCTCCGTTTTGCGGTACGCCACTCCCCTCCAATCAACAGGACCCCGTTTCGACCGTAGGAGGCCCCTTTCCTCCGTTTTGTGGTACGCCAAACCCCTCCCGATGAACAGGATCCCGTTTCGACCGTGGCCGGTCGAACACAAGGTCGTTTCCTCCGTTCTGTGGTACGCCAGGCCTCGTTTCCATCGGCTATTCCGTCCAAGCCGGTTGGCTCCCGATGAATAGCACGGGTTCCGTTGCCTCCCGATGAACACGACGCATTCCGTTGCCTCCCCATGAACACGATGATGATGCAGTTTCTCTGTTCCGACCCAGCCATGCACACGAGCCCTGGCCGTATGTATGCGCGAGTAGGCGTTCGAGACCCCGTCCGTATGTACGTACGTGGCCGTATTTTATTTCTTGCACCCTGTCCAGTGTACGTACGTGTACATGCTACGTGCGCGCCTCTACTACGACACGTGCGTGCCTCTACATCGACCAGTATGTACGTACACTTCGCGACCAGAATGATAACGCTACGTATGCTTCGACCAGGTGGGTCCCGACTGTCACGCACTTCCTTGCGTGCGAAGATGTAGGTGGTGGGTCCCAGCAGTCAGGGGGAAACATTTTTTTCGTGAAATACGGTGGCCCGTCCGGTGGGTCCCTGCTGTCAGGTGGGGGAATCATTATTTTCTGCGTAATAAGGAGGCACTTCCTTGCTGCGGCCATGGACCCAGCTGTCAGCCTCTCCACGTATAGTACTCTTCCGATGCAAGTTGTTCCTTGACCATGTTGACCATGCTGCGCCGAGAGAACCAGGGCGGTGGACGACGGCGAGGCCTAGGAAGGGGACGACGAAGAGCTGGGGAACACGCGAATGTGGATGCCCACACGGAGAGGAATATGAGGGTTCACTGGTTCGGCTGTGGTGTGAGGCTGCCGTTGCCGCATGGCCTGGGCAGTGGTGGGAGTACTAGGGGCGGTGAGGCCTCCGCGGCAGCATAGTGACGACCCACAAGTGTAGGGGATCTATCGCAGTCCTTTCGATAAGTAAGAGTGTCGAACCCAACAAGGAGTAGAAGGAAATGATAAGCGGTTTTCAATAAGGTATTCTCTGCAAGCACTGAAATTATCGATAACAGATAGTTTTGTGATAAGGTAACTTGTAACGGGTAACAAGTAATGAAAGTAAATAAGGTGCAGCAAGATGGCCAATCCTTTTTGTAGCAAAGGACAAGACTGGACAAACTCTTATATAAAGGAAAACGCTCCCGAGGACACATAGGAATTACCGTCAAGCTAGTTTTCATCACGCTCATATGATTCACGTTCGTTACTTTGATAATTTGGTATGTGGGTGGACCGGTGCTTGGGTGCTGTCCTTCTTTGGACAAGCATCCCACTTATGATTAACCCCTATTGCAAGCATCCGCAACTACAAAAGAAGTATTAAGGTAAACCTAACAATAGCATGAGACATATGGATCCAAATCAGCCCCTTACGAAGCAACGCATAAACTAGGGTTTAAGCTTCTGTCACTCTAGCAACCCATCATCTACTTATTACTTACCAATGCCTTCCTCTAGGCCCAAATAATGGTGATGTAGTCGACGTTCACATAACACCACTAGAGGAAAGACAACATACATCTCATCAAAATATCGAAAGAATACCAAATTCACATGACTACTTATAGCAAGACTTCTCCCATGTCCTTAGGAACAAACGTAACTACTCATAAATCATATTCATGTTCATAATCAGAGGGGTATTAATATGCATAAAGGATTTGAACATATGATCTTCCACCGAATAAACCAACTAGCATCAACTACAAGGAGTAATCAACACTACTAGCAACCCACAGGTACCAATATGAGGTTTTGGGACAAAGATTGGATACAAGAGATGAACTAGGGTTTCAAAGGAGATGGTGCTAGTGAAGATGTTGATGGAGATTGACCCCCTCCTGACGAGAGGATTGATGGTGATGACGATGGTGATGATTTCCCCCTCCCAGAGGGATGTTTCCCTGGCAGAACAGCTCCACCGGAGCCCTAGATTGGTTCCGCCAAGGTTCCGCCTCGTGGCGGCGGTGTTTCGTCCCGAAAGCTTCCTTCTGATTTTTTCCATGGTGAAAGACTTCATATAGCAGAAGATGGGCACTGGAGGCCTGCTAGGGGCCCACGAGGTAGGGGCGCGCCCAGGGGGGTAGGGTGTGGGCCCCTTTGGTACTTTCTTCGCTCAGTATTTTTATAAATTCCAAAAATAACTTCCGTGGAGTTTCAAGACTTTTGGAATTGTGCATAATAGGTCTCTAATATCTGCTCCTTTTCTAGCCCAAAATCCAGCTGCCGGCATTCTCCCTCTTCGTGTAAACCTTGTAAAATAAGAGAGAATAGGCATAAGTATTATAACATAATGTGTAATAACATCCCATAATGCAATAAATATCGATATAAAAGCATGATGCAAAATGGACGTATCAACTCCCCCAAGCTTAGACCTCGCTTGTCCTCAAGCGAAAGCCGATAATGATAAATATGTCCACATGTTTAGAGATAGAGGTGTCGATAAAATAAAATACGGACATGAGGGCATCATGATTATTATTATAACAACAACATATATATATATATTGTCATATGATTTCTTATGCTAAAGTAACAATCTATTCAAAATGTCAAGTACGAATCAGAAACTTCATAGAAAACTAACAAACTATAATCTCG
This sequence comes from Triticum aestivum, assembly GCF_018294505.1. Lineage (NCBI taxonomy): Eukaryota > Viridiplantae > Streptophyta > Magnoliopsida > Poales > Poaceae > Triticum > Triticum aestivum. Next base: position 112,481,422 of record NC_057808.1, read on the forward strand.
GCCAGTGAAGCAATTGCAATTTATCATAACATCGGAAAGAGTCAATATAAGAGCTTTTCAGCAAGTCCACGTACTCAACTATCATTTAGTCTTTCACAATTGCTAACACTCACGCAATACTTATGGGTATGGAGTTTTAATCGGACACAGAGAAAGATAGGGGCTTATAGTGTTGCCTCCCAACCTTTTACCTCAAGGGTAATGTCAACAATAATAGTTCATGCTAACTTACATACAATTGGATATATATATCAGGATCTTTCCAACACAATGCTCTTAACAAAGGATAAAATGTAAAAAGGAAAGGTGAAGATCACCATGACTCTTGTATAAGGTATAAGACAAGAATAAAAGATAGGCCCTTCGCAGAGGGAAGCAGAGGTTGTCATGTGCTTTAAGGTTGGATGCACAAAATCTTAAAGCGAAAGAACGTAACTTTATATTGCCACTTGTGATATGGACCTTTATTATGCAGTCCATCGCTTTTATTTCTTCCACATCACAAGATCGTATAAAGCTTATTTTCTCCACACTAATACATCATACATATTTAGAGAGCAATTTTTATTGCATGCAACAATGACAACTGACTTGAAGGATCTTACTCAATCCATCGGTAGATATGGTGGACTCTCATGGAAAAACTGGGTTTAAGGGTATTTGGAAGCACAAGTAGTATCTCTACTTGGTGCAAAGAATTTGGCTAGCATGAGGGGGAAAGGCAAGCTCAACATGTTGGATGATCCATGACAATATACTTTATTTCGGATATAAGAAAACATAACCCATTACACTATCTTCCTTGTCCAACAACAACTCTTTAGCATGTCATATTTTAATGAGTGCTCACAATCATAAAAGATGTCCAAGATAGTATATTTATATGTTAGAACCTCTCTTTCTGTATTACTTCCTATTAATTGCAACGATGACCAAAACTATGTTTGTCAACTCTCAACAACTTTTATTCATCATACTCTATATATGTGAAGTCATTAGTCTCCATAAGATCAATATGATCTCTTTAATTCCTTTTTTTGTTCTTTCTTTTTCTTTTATTCCCTCAAGATCATAGCAGGATAATCAAGCCCTTGACTCAATCACTAATTTTTATTATATATAGCTCATGGACTCGATTACATAGAAGGATCATAAAGCAAAGATCAAAACTAGATCATACCAAAAACTTTATTCTACTAGATCAAGATATTACCAAAAGGATCGAACTAGGAAAAACGGTAAAGATAGGAGTGTGATGGCGATACGATACCGGGGCACCTCCCCCAAGCTTGGCAGTTGCCAACGGGAGTGCCCATACCCATGTATTTATGTCTTTTTCTTCGGAGGTGATGATGATGGAGTTGTTGATGATGCAAATTGTGCTTTCAGCTTCTTCATATTGTAATTGAGAAGAGCAATTTCCTCCTTTAAATCATTGACCTCCGATTCCAGCTTCAAGATCTTGTCACATAATTCTCCTTTGCTACTCTGCCGAAAACGAGAAGGAATAGATCGGTTGTTAGACAGTTTAGCCCTCTTAGGGAGACTAAACTTCTTGAACTTCATGTGCATATCCCCAGGTTGAGGTAGAGGGACATCCTCCTCCTCCGAACTTGAATTATTGATCCTCATCAAATGAGCATCCTCCTCCTCATCCGTAGTTCGACCACAAGGAGATAGATCCCCATAGGTATTTGGGTCAGCAATGAGGTGTGAGACATAGCTCTCTCCGTCGGAATCCTGAGATGACATCTTGCTCCAAATCTGCTACAAAAATAGCTCGAAACAAGAATAGAGGATATTTGCGTGGTACGGTGGTCAAAACCTTCGAGAGATTATATAATGAATTTTTTTACCGACCAAAAGAAGTATCTTGCAAGAAAATGGAGTCCGGAGAGCACACGAGGTGCCCACGAGGTAGGGGGCGCGCCCTCCACCCTCGTGGACGCCTCGTGTCCTTCCCGGACTACTTCTTATTTTTTCTATTTTTTTAAATATCCAAAACGGAGAAAAAGTACCATTAGAACTTTTTTGGAGTCGGTTTACTTACCGTACCACATACCTATTCCTTTTCAGAGTCTGAAACGTTCTGGAAGGTGTCCCTTATGTATTCCTCCGGGTCACGGTGTCAATGACATTAGTTTCAACATTTATGGGATTACCTGAGATATAATGTTTGATTCTTTGACCATTCACCACCTTCGGATTTGTGCCTTCGAAGTTGTTGATTTTTATGGCACCGGAGCGATAGACCTCCTCAATAACGTAAGGGCCTTCCCATTTAGAGAGAAGCTTTCCTGAAAAAAATCTTAGGCGAGAGTTGAATAGCAAAACATAATCTCCTACATTAAACTCACGCTTTTGTATCCTTTTGTCATGCCATCTTTTAACCTTTTCTTTAAACAGTTTGGCATTCTCATAGGCTTGAGTTCTCCATTCATCAAGTGAGCTAATGTCAAATAGTCTCTTCTCACCGGCAAGTTTGAAATCATAATTGAGCTCTTTAATGGCCCAATATGCCTTATGTTCTAGTTCGAGAGGTAAGTGACATGCTTTTCCATAAACCATTTTATACGGAGACATACCCATAGGATTTTTATATGCAATTTATAGGCCCATAATGCATCATCAAGTTTCTTGGACCAATTCTTTCTAGATCTATTAACAGTCTTTTGCAAAATTAACTTGAGCTCTCTGTTACTCAGTTCTACCTGACCACTATAATGTGGGTGATATGGAGATGCAATTCTATGATTAATGTCATACTTAGCAAGCATTTTATGAAAAGCACCATGAATAAAGTGTGAACCACCATCAGTCATTAAATATCTAGGGACTCCAAACCTCGTAAAAATAACTTGTTTAAGCATCTTGATAGAAGTGTTATGATCAACACTACTAGTTGGAATAGCTTCTACCCACTTAGTAACGTAATCAACAACAACTAAAATATGTGTATAGCCATTAGAGTGTCAGGACCCCGATTCTAAGTCACACTGATCTAGCCTGTAACACCTCATATCACTTTGCGGCCTCACGCACGGTATTCCCACGGGTGTCGCCTTACCATGGCCCGGGACCGTTTGCGCCTTTTGGCTCACGTATATGATAGTGTCGCTAGCATCCATATGACAGAGAACCCGGGCCGACATGGCTAGTCATGAACCCGGGCCGTATATGATAGTGGCACTAACTTACGGGGACAGGCATACATGAATCAACATCGAGCATGTCGGTCAGCAGCGTGCGAATCCGGGCTGTAGCACTGGGCTAACAGGACTCCGGGAACCCGGGCTGTAGCAGGCTAGGCAGGACTCCGGATGTCACCGCGTGACATTTCCCCGAAGGAACAGACACAGGAACGAAGTGAAACACATGCCGGCCAGTCAAGTGTTCCGGAGCAGTAGTGCTGGGCTAGCAGGACTCCGGTGAACCGGGCTGTAGCGGACTACTATGGCTCATGGAAGCACAAGACTACATTTCCCCATAAGAGAGGCTACCAAGGATAAACAACTAGGTTGTCGGATCCCACACATACCAAGCATTTCAATCATACACACAATATGCTCGATATGTGTAAATACAACATGGCATCACAACATAACTCTACGACTCAAGTACTTATTCATTAGGCTCCGAGGAGCGAGATATTACAAACATAGGTCTCATGACCCAACATTCAGAGCATACAAGTCAAACACATGCGGAAGCTTAACATGTCTGAGTACAGACATCTACAAATGAAAAAGGCTGAGAAGCCTGACTATTTTTCTAGATCCTGCCGAGGGCACAAGATCGTAGCTGAGGTATCAAGCTAAACGTCAAAGTCCACACGGAACTACTAGCGAGACTGACGTCTCTCTGCAAAACATAAAATAAGCAAACGTGAGTACAAATGTACCCAGCAAGACTTACATCAGAACTATCTACATATGCATCGGTATCAACAAAGGGGGTGGTGGAGTTTAACTGCAGCAAGCCAACTTTGACTCGGTGGCTATCCTGAACTACGACTACAAGTAACTCTTTTGAGGTGGCGCACACGAGTCCACATATCCACCATATCAATACACCACTATGGATTCGCTCCCGTCTCCCTACGAGAACGCCATCCATAGCACTCACGCTTATCTTGCGCATTTTAGAGTATCCACTTTCACTTGTCTATGAACTATTATAGGCAACCCAGAAGTCCTTTACCGCGGACACGGCTATTCGAATAGATCATATTAACCCTGCAGGGGTGTACTTCGACACACACGCTCTCACCACTTACCGCCGTTTACACGACATGTACTCGGCAACATTCAAGCGGAAGCCCAACGTGGGTGTTGGCCACAGCCTACCTAAACACTCAAGTCTCTAGTCCAGGTTTATCACCTATTCAGGTTCCATCCGCAGGGAGTCCGGCCGAGGTTTCCACATACGGCCCCGAACGATGTGTACAGGGTTCCGCGACACCAAACGGGCACCCGGCATACCCGGCCACGTGCCTACCGCATCACAGCCCACCCCTCGGGTCAGCGCTTCCCACGGCCTCCAGCATACTACAAACACCAGAAAATACTTGCAACTCTTGGACAGAGGACAAGGGTGATTAAGAAGCCGAGAGGGTCTATTGGTTTCGGGCCCAATGCATGGTAGTAACTGTTTCATGGATCACAAACACAGAACTCAGTTCCTGAGGACGGCTTCAATGAGACAACCCACCATGTACTCCTACATGGCCTCTCACCGCTACCTTTACCAAATCGTGTTCACACACTTAGCTCTCAACAGTAGGACATGTTCACACACCTCCGATTCATCCCCGATGAATCAGACCCGACTCAACTCTAAGCTGTAGCAGGCATGACAAACAAGCAGGAATGAGTAGGAAAATCAGGGCTCAAACAACTCCTACTCATGCTAGTGGGTTTCATCTATTTACTATGGCAATGACAGGTCATGCAGAGGATAAGGGGTTCAACTACCGCAGCATGAAACAGTTGCATCGTTGTTGTCCTAATGCAGTAAAATATAGCAGAGCGAGAGAGTGGGTTTGTATCGGAATGAACAAGGGGGTTTTGCTTGCCTGATGGAGTGGTAGTAGGATACTGCCCTTCAGTCGGATAATCGTGGGTATCCTCGGAGGAAGAACCTACCACGAAAGATACGTCGAACACAATCAACACATGACGATATGCAACAATATGATGCAGGCTATGACATGGCAATATGAATGTGTTTTGGGCTAATGCAAGCTAGAACAGATTGAGATGAGTCAATTTGAACCAAAGATTCAAATGCATACCCATGTTATGAAGTCATAAAGGTGCATTAACTTGTTTCACCTAAAAAGCAAGGTTAGGTTGCTCTAACATGCATGAAACCAGTACAGATGGATAAATTGGATTTTTCTGATCATTTTGCATATATAATTTGTTTCATTTGGAGTTATGGTTGAATTTCTATGAATTTTTGAAGTTTGTAGTATTTTCTGGAATTTCCTGAATAAAAATAATTCCAGTAATTAAATCGTTTATTACGTCAGCAGTGTGTCATGATGACGTCAGCGGGTCAGCGGGGTCGTCCAGGTCAAACCTGACGTGTGGGTCCCCTGTGTTAGTGTCACTGTTAGTTAATTAAACTAATTAGAATTAATTTAAATCTAACCCAGGTTAATTAGCAGGCGGGCCCCACTTGTCATTGACCCAGGGGAGGTCAAACCCCTGGTCTACTGGGCTGACGCGCCGGCGTTTAGCCGCCGGCGAGGCCAGACGCGGCGGTGGGGTGCGGGATCCGCGCTCCGGGGACCAAATGGGCGGCGGAGAGCATCTACACACAGCTGGGAACGAGCCGCATCCATTGGTGGTGGTGGAGCTCGGGGTCGCCGGAATCAACGCCGGCGACGAGCTGTGCGGCTGCCGGGGTACGGGTGTAGTCGAACCCGTCGCTAGAGAGCACGGCGAGGGGCGTGCGATGGTGGTACGGGCTCCTGGCGATGCGGTGAAGCTAACGGCCATGGTGGTGCGACCGTTGGATGGCCGGAGCCTCGTCGACGGCGGCGCGTGCGGGTGAGCTACGTGGAGTTGCTACGGAGCTCGAGAGCGAGAACGAGAAGGGGGAGAAGGTGGCGGAGCTCACTGCGGTCACGTAGAAGCAACGGCGCGGTCGGGGACGGGCTGACGACGTCGGGAGGTCGCAGGGGATCTCGGAGCAGAGGCGGCGAAGTCGAGGGTGCAGGGGGCGATGCAGGCCGTTCGGCGTTGCCTGACTCGGCTGAGAGGACGAGGGCGTCGAGACGGAGCTGCTGGACAGCACGGGAAGGCGAGGGGAGCACGGTGGCTGCGGTGGTGGCGAGCGGCGGCGACGAACCCGTTCGGGTTGGTGAGAGAGAGAGGTCCAAGGGAGGGAATGAGCACGGGGGAGAGCGGGAGGGGTCGAGGGGAGCGCGTGGCGTCTCCGGGGACGTCTAGGGAGAAGCGGCGAGCAGGAGGTGGCCGGGGCGCGTGGACGCGCACGGCGGCTACACGCCTCTCTGTTAGAAGTTGTGTTGCTGCTCACATAGATAGCTGACCAGGGGACATGCATGCTGCACGATCCCCACTAACACACACACGATGCGCACGTCGCGCTCCCTGTAATCCAGCGCTCCGCGCGCCCCTGTAACCCTATATATACATGCAATATAGATCGGCAACACCCAAGGTGCTCTGCCCAATTCTTCTTACTGTCTACATGGTATCAGACGCCGACCTCTCCCAGCGCCTGTAAGCCTCTTCCGCTGCCGTTTTTCCTCCAGCGAGCATGTCCACGCCGCCGCCTCCTCCACCACCACCTCCTCGTCCCAGCCGTGGCCTCACTGATGCGCTTGAGGATGCCGCCTCGGCCACCCCTCGTCACCCTGCACCTTCCCTCCTCACTCCGTACGCACTCGGACTTGGTGCTCACCCCGGAGCCCTCGTCGCCGGCGCACCCTCTACGGCGGCCACTGCCATCCCTACCTCCCCGCTCGCCGCAGTCTACATCAACCACCATGTTCCCATCGTCCTGAGTCTGCAGCCCCCGAACTTCTCGCAGTGGCGCACACTGTTTGGAGTCATGTTCCAGAAGAGCAGCGTTCTCGCTCACCTCAACGGCGCCCCGCGCCGTGCTGATCCGGCGTGGCTTCAGGACGACGCCCACATCCTCTCCTGGCTCTACACTCGCGTGAGTCCGGAGATCTTCGGCCTCATCCATCAGCGGCACGCGTCTGCGGCGGAGGTCTGGGCCTCCATCATCTCTGTGTTCATGGAGAACTAGGAGCATCAGGCGGTGTTCCTCGCGACGGAGTTCCGCCGCATCGAGCAGGGCTCCTCCTCCGTCATCACCTACTTCGGTCGTCTGAAGGAGTGCGCCGACCGCCTCGCTGACCTTGGGCAGTCCGTGATGGATCGGGAGCAGGTTCTGAACATGTTCCGAGGTTTGCACCCACGCCTGCGTTATGCCATCCCCATTCTCACCATGTAGACCCCATTCCCCTCCTTCCTCCGCTGTTGGGCGTTCCTTCTCCTCAAGAGAGCCGCCAGACCGCGGATACTACCTCCGAGACGGCGCTCCACGCCGCCCGCACACCTGTGCCGCCCAACTCCGGCGGTGGCGGCAACCCTCGCCGCCAGGGAGGCGGCAACTCCGGCGGGGGGCGCAACCGCGGCAAGGGCAAGGCCGTGGACACCTCTGGGGGTGGCTCACACTCCGGCGGGACGTCCTCGTCGCGCTTCCCCGCCCCTGTCACGCCATCCAACGTCGCGCCCTGGACCGGCATGGTTCATGCATGGCCTCTGCCGTGGCGCCCACATGCTCCGGGCGCGGGCGTGCTCGGCCCACGCCCCAGTGTTCCACACCCCTTCGCCGGCGTCGCCTCGCACTACACCAACGCGCCTCCCAGCAACGGCGCTCCGCACCCGATCCCGGCGACAGCCCCTCCCGTGCAGTGGACTGCCGCTGTGCTGCCGCACCCGCTCTACGGGGCGCCGTTTACCGGTGGAGCTGGTGGCCCGTCGCCTGCTTGGGACCAGTCCGCCCTCGTGCACGCCCTCAACAGCATGCACGTCCAGCAGCCGCAGCCGGCGCCGCCAACCGCCGACTGGTACCTCGACACCGGCGGCTCCGCGCACATGGCGTCCTCCTCTGGTATGCTTCATTCATTGTTTGCCTATACTTCTTCTGCTATTACAGTTGGTGATGGGAGCTCGCTCGCCGTAACGCACAGCGAACACACCTCCATTCCCACCACCACCTCTCCCCTCCACCTACGCAATGTCGTCGTCTCCCACACCTTCTCAAAAACCTCATCTCCGTCAAAGCCCTAGCTAAAGATAATCCTGTCAACGTCGAATTTGACAACCACGGTTTTTCTGTTAAGGAACGAAGGACGAAGCGGGTGATTCTCCGATGTGATGATGACGACGATCTCTACTCCGTGTCCACGTCCAAACCTCACCACGCCCTCGCCGCCGTCTCCACCGACATTTGGTATCAACGGCTCGGTCACCCCGGCCACGACTCCCTCCACAGCACTCTGCGCTCTTCGTCCACACCAAGCCATGGCGTTCTGGCGTCTATATGTCATGCTTGTCAGTTAGGCAAAAGTGTTAGATTACCGTTTAGTTCTTCTGATCATGTGTCGCTTTTCCCTTTCCACCTAGTTCATTGTGATGTGTGGACATCACCTGTACTCAGTGTATCCGGCTACCAATATTATCTGGTGCTACTTGATGATTATAGCCACTTTGTCTAGACGTTTCCTTTACGACACAAATCCGACGTGTTCCATACGATCAAAACCTTCCATGCGTTCGTTCGCTGCCACTTCCACCTTGGCATACTCACCCTCCAAAGCGACAACGGCCGCGAGTTCGACAACACTGCCTCGTGCTCGTTCTTCGCCTCCGAGGGCATGCAGCTTCGTATGTCCTGTCCTTACACGTCGCCGCAAAATGGGCGCGCCGAGCGTGTGCTCCGTACACTAAACGACATCTCCCGTACCCTCCTCACTCACGCCTCCATGCCATATCACTTCTGGGCTGAGGCCTTGAGCACTTCCACCTTTCTTCTCAACCGCCGGCCTTGCCATGCACGCCAAAACCTCATGCCATTCTTTCTTCTGTACGGCATACACCCTGAGTATGCACCCATGCGTGTGTTTGGGTGTCTCTGCTACCCCAACCTCGCAGCCTCAACCCCTCACAAGCTCGCCCCGCGCTCGCACCCATGCGTCTTTCTGGGCTACTCCCCCGACCACAAAGGCTACCGCTGCCTTAATCGCGAGACCGGGCATGTCATCACCTCACGCCATGTCGTCTTTGATGAAACACGATTCCCGTTCGCCGCGATCAATCCACCCGACACCGCGCCTCCGACTGACGATATTGAGCCACTGCCTCCACAGCTCCACATCCCTCGGCGCCCTCGCACCATACGCGCTTGTCCTAGCACCGCCCCCACTGCCCCAACAGCCTCTCCCACCAGCACTCCTCACACCGATGCCGCGGGCGCGGCGGCTCCGGCCACCCCGTGCACCAACGTTGTCGTGCCAGCGTCGCCCGATGCGCCCGCTTCCATCACCGCACCACCCGCTCTCAAGCCAACTCCCTCCCCCACCTCCACTCCTGCTGTCCGTGTTGCCCCTCCGATGCACGCGCCCCGCAGGCCCGCTCCCCCCCATCCCATGACCACGCGCGCCCAGCTCGGCACGTTCCGTCCAAACCCGCGCTATGCCGATGCCAACACCACCACGGTCACCACCCAGCCCTTGCCCATACCCAAGTCCGTTCGCGCTGCGTTGCACGACCCCCATTGGCTAACTGCAATGCAGGATGAGTACAGGGCACTGATGGCCAACAGGACATGGAGGCTCATGCCGCGGCCGCCCGGCGCCAACATCGTCACCGGCAAGTGGCTGTTCCGGCATAAATTCAAGGCTGATGGTTCGCTGGAGCGGTACAAGGCGCGATGGGTCGTTCGGGGTTTCTCTCATTGCCCCGGCGTGGACTTCGACGAAACCTTCTCGCCGGTCGTCAAGTCTGCCACAATCCGGGTCGTGCTCACCATCGCCGCCGCCCGGGAGTGGCCCGTCCATCAGATGGATGTGAACAACGCATTCCTCCAGGGGTTCCTCACCGAGCGTGTGTACTGCCAGCAACCTGCTGGTTTCGTCGATGCGCAGCTCCCCGAGCACGTCTGCCTCCTCGACCGCTCCCTTTATGGGCTCAAGCAGGCCCCGAGGGCATGGTTCGACCGCTTCGCCAGCTTCCTCCGCACCGTCGGCTTCACCGCAGCCCGCTCGGATCCCTCGCTGTTTGTGTTGCGCCAGGCCGATCAGGGGTCCTACCTGTTGCTGTATGTCGACGACATTGTGATCACCGCGTCCACGTCGGCGCTCCTTCACCAACTTCAGCAGCGCCTCCTCTCCGAGTTCTCCATGAAAGACCTTGGGCCCCTCCACTACTTCCTCGGGATCAGCGTCATCCGCAACGCCAATGGCTTCTTCCTCTCACAAAGCAAGTATGCCGAAGAGTTGCTGGACCGCGCCGACATGTCGAACTGCAAGCCGGTGAGCACGCCGGTCGACACGCGCCACAAGCTCAGTCAGGACGCGGGGGCACCGGTCTCTGATCCATCCGAGTACCGGAGCCTGGTGGGTGCCCTGCAATACCTCACCATGACGCGGCCCGACCTCGCCTACACCGTGCAACAGGCATGTCTCCACATGCATGATCCGCGCGACCAGCACCTCGCTCTGGTCAAGCAGATTCTGCGGTATGTCCGCAGCTCCTCCTCGCACGGCCTTCATCTGCACCGGGCGGCCTCCCCCGACCTCATCGCATACTCCGACGCCGACTGGGCAGGGTGCCCTGACACGCGTTGCTCCACGTCCGGCTACGCAGTCTTCCTCGGCGACGCTCTCATCTCCTGGTCGTCCAAGCGTCAACCCACCGTCTCGCGCTCGAGCGCCGAGGCGGAGTACCGCGCCGTCGCCAACTCCGTTGCCAAATGCTGCTGGCTGCGCCAACTACTCGGAGAGCTCCATGTCCCGCTCTACACGGCTACGATCGTGTACTGCGACAACATCTCCTCGGTTTATATGGCGGCAAACCCAGTTCATCACCGGCGCACGAAGCATATCGAGCTCGACATCCACTTCGTGCGGGAGAAGGTTGCTCTTGGATAGCTCCGCGTGCTCCATGTGCCGACTACACAGCAATTCGCGGATGTGATGACGAAAGGGCTACCCACACCGGTGTTCGAAGAATTTCGTTCCAGCTTGTGCATCCGACCACCGGACGCTGCAGCTGCGGCGGGGTGTTAGCAGTTGTGTTGCTGCTCACATAGATAGCTGACCAGGGGACATGCATGCTGCACGATCCCCACTAACACACACACGATGCGCACGTCGCGCTCCCTGTAATCCAGCGCTCCGCGCGCCCCTGTAACCCTATATATACATGCAATATAGATCGGCAACACCCAAGGTGCTCTGCCCAATTCTTCTTACTGTCTACACTCTCGTCCCACTGGCGAGAGGTGGGAGATGACTAGCAGCGGCGCTGGGCTGGCCAGCTGGGCTGCGACAGGTGAGGCCGGGTAGGTTTCCTTTCTCTCTCTTTTTTTATTTGTTTCTGTTTTCTAATATTCTGTAGACTTTAGGGCTTTATTAAAAATACTTAGACACTTCCAAAAATCATGAAACTACTCATGATCACTGTTGGGAATATATCCTACAGTAAACATTTTAGTTTATGACTATTTGAGCATTTAAAATATTTAATAGCATTTAAATGCCCAAATGCAAATAGAGTATGATTTAATCCAGAGCCCAAATATGTCATGGAAAAAATGTGCATCACCTCTGGTTACTGTTTCCACCATTTTCCAAGAATGATGAACATTTTTGAAAGCCATTTGGATTTACTGGAAATATTTTGGTTGAACCTAGTGAATTCCTTTAATGCTAGGGTTTAGGCAATCCCCATTTCAAGTTTCTTTCAAAGTTTGAACAATGATGCACACATGAAGTTAGCCTAGTGCAATGTCAGAAGCTAGGGATGTGACATAGAGGAATGAAACGGTCCCATATAATCAAAGCCCCATACATCAAATGGTTCAATAACAAGTGAATAATTCATAGGCATTTCTTGACGTCTACTAATATTACCAATTCTTTGATATTCATCACAAGACCAGACAAACTTACGGGCATCCTTGAAGAGAGTAGGCCAATAGAAACCGGATTGCAATACCTTCTGTGGTTCTATCTCCAGCGTGGTGTCCTCCATAAGCCTCGGAGTGACACTTGCGTAGGATCTGTTCTTGTTCATGCTCATGCACACAATGTCTAATAACACCATCTACTCCTTCTTTATAAAGGTATGGGTCATCCCAGAAGTAATGTCTTAAATCATAGAAAAACTTTTTCTTTTGCTGGTAAGTGAAACTAGGTGGTATAAATTTAGCAACAATGTAATTAGCATAATCAGCATACCATGGAGCAGTACGAGAAGCATTTATGACAGCTAATTGTTCATCAGGGAAGCTATCATCAATAAGTAGTGGGTCATCAAGAACATTCTCTAACCTAGACAAGTTTTCTGCAACGGGGTTCTCAGGTCCCTTTCTATCAATAATATGCTAATCAAATTCTTGTAGCAAGAGAACCCATCTAATAAGTCTAGGTTTAGCGTCTTTATTTTCCATAAGATATTTAATAGTAGCATGATCAGTGTGAACAGTTACTTTGGAATCAACAATATAAGGTGTAAACTTATCACACGAACTGCTAAAAATTATTTTTCGATAGTGGCATAATTTCTCTGGGCACTGTCTAGAGTTTTACTGGCATATTGAATAACATTTAATTTCTTATCAACTCTTTGTCCTAGAACAGCACCTACATCATAATCACTAGCATCACACATATTTTCAAAGGGTAAATTCCAATCAGGTGGCTGAACAATAGGTGCAGAAATCAAAGCTTTGTTAAGTATTTCAAATGCTTCTACACAATCATCATCAAAGTCAAAAGGAATATCTTTTTGTAAGAGATTAGTCAGAGGCCTAGAGATTTTTGAGAAGTCCTTAATGAAACTCCTATAAAAATAGGCATGACCAAGGAAACTTCATATACCTTTAATGTCCTTGGGACACGGCATCTTTTCAATACCATCAACTTTAGCTTTATCAACTTCAATACCTCTTTCAGAAATTTTATGCCCCAAGACAATACCTTCATTAACCATAAAGTTGTTGAGGAACGTAGAAATTTCAAAAATTTCCTATGCACACGCAAGATCATGGTGATGCATAGCAACGAGAGGGGAGAGTGTCGTCCACGTACCCTTGTAGACCGTAAGCGGAAGCGTTAGGACAACGCGGTTGATGTAGTCGTACATCTTCACGATCGACCGATCCTTAGTTTCGTACGTACGGCACCTCCGCGTTCAGCACAAGTTCAGCTCGGTGACGTCCCGCGAACTCACGATCCAGTAGAGTTTCGGGGTAGAGCTTCGTCAGCATGACGGCATGGTGACGGTGTTGATGAAGTTATCGAGGCAGGGCTTCGCCTAAGCACCGCTACGATATGACCGAGGTGGATTATGGTGGAGGGGGGCACCGCACATGGCTAAGAGAGATCAATGATCAACTTGTGTGTCTATGGGGTGCCCCCTGCCCCCGTATATAAAGTAGAAAGGGGGGAATCCTGCCGGCCCTAGCAGGGCGCGCCACGAGGAGTCTTACTCCCACCGGGAGTAGGATTCCCCCTTCCCTAGTTGGACTAGGAGAGAAGGAAGGGGGACAGAGGGAGGAAGGAAAGGGGGGCGCCGCCCCCCTCCTAGTCCAATTCGAACCAGAGGGGGAGGGGCGCGCGGCCTGCCCTGGCCTCCTCTCTCTCTCTCTCTCCACTATGGCCCATTAAGGCCCATACAATTACCGGGGGCTTCCGGTAACCTCCCGGTACACCGGTACAATCCCGATTTCACGTGGAACCGTTCTGATGTCCAAATACAGGCTTCCAATATCTCGATCTTTACATATCGAACATTTCGAGACTCCTCGTCATGTCTGTGATCATATCCGGGACTCCGAACTACCTTCGGTACATAAAAACACAAAAACTCATAATACCGATCGTCACAGAACTTTAAGCGTGCGGACCCTACGGGTTCGAGAACTATGTATACATGACCGAGACACGTCTCCGGTCAATAACCAATAGCGGAACCTGGATGCTCATATTGGTTCCTACATATTCTACAAAGATCTTTGTCGGTCAAACCGCATAACAGCATACGTTGTTCCCTTTGTCATCGGTATGTTACTTGCCCGAGATTCGATCGTCGGTGTCTCAATACCTAGCTCAATCTCATTACCGGCAAGTCTCTTTACTCATTTTGTAGTGCATCATCCCGTAACTAACTCATTAGTCACATTGCTTGCAAGGCTTATAGTAATGTGCATTACCGAGAGGGCCCAGAGATAACTCTCCGACAATCGGAGTGACAAATCCTATTCTCGATCTATGCCAACTCAACGAACACCATCGGAGACACCTGTAGAGCACCTTTATAATCACCCAGTTACGTTGTGACGTTTGGTAGCACACATAGTGTTCCTCCGGTATTTGGGAGTTGCATAATCTCATAGTCATAGGAACATGTATAAGTCATGGAGAAAGCAATAGCAGTAAACTAAACGATCAAGTGCTAAGCTTACGAAATGGGTCAAGTCAATCACATCATTCTCCGAATGATGTGATCCCGTTAATCAAATGACAACTCATGTATATGGCTAGGAAACTCAACCTTCTTTGATCAACGAGCTAGTCAAGTAGAGTCATACTAGTGACACTATGTTTGTCTATGTATTCACACATGTAGTATGTTTCCGGTTAATACAATTCTAGCATGAATAATAAACATTTATCATGGTATGAGGACATAAATAATAACTTTATTATTGCATCTAGGGCATATTTCCTTCAGTCTCCCACTTGCACTAGAGTCAATAATCTAGATTACACAGTAATGATTCTAACACCCATGGAGTCTTGGTGCTGATCATGTTTTGCTCGTTGAAGAGGCTTAGTCAACAGGTCTGCAACATTCAGATCCGTATGTATCATGCAAATCTCTATGTATCCCGGATGGAATTGAAGCGTCTCTTGATGTGCTTGGTTCTTCTGTGAAATCTGGATTCCTTTGCCAAGGCAATTGCACCAGTACTGTCACAAAATATTTTCATTAGACCCGATGCAACAGGTATGACACCTAGATCAGATATGAACTCCTTCATCCAGACTCCTTCATTTGCTGCTTTTGAAGCAGCTATGTACTCCACTTCACATGTAGATCCCGCAACGACGCTTTGTTTAGAACTGCACCAACTGACAGCTCCACCGTTTAATATAAACACGTATCCGGTTTGCGATTAGTGTCAAAGCTTGCATCGACGTAACCACTTACGACGAGCTCTTTGTCACCTCCATAAATGAGAAACATATCCTTAGTCCTTTTCAGGTATTTCAGGATGTTCTTGACCGCTGTCCAGTGATCCACTCCTAGATTACTTTGGTACCTCCCTTCTAAACTAATAGCAAGGCACACATCAGGTCTGGTACACAACATTGCATACATGATAGAGCCTATGGCTGAAGCATAGGGAACACTTTTCATTTCTCTCTATATTCTGCAGTGGTCGGGCATTGAGTCTGACTCAACTTCCCTTGTAACACAGGCAAAACCCTTTCTTTGCTTGATCTATTTTCAACTTTTTCAAAACTTTATCAAGGTATGTGCTTTGTGAAAGTCCAATTAAGCGTCTTGATCTATCTCTATAGATCTTGATGCCCAATATATAAGCATCTTCACCGAGGTCTTTCATTGAAAAACTCTTATTCAAGTATCCTCTTATGCTATCCAGAAATTCTATATCATTTCCAATCAACAATATGTCATCCACATATAATATTAGAAATGCTATAGAGCTCCCACTCACTTTCTTGCAAATACAGGCTTCTCCAAAAGTCTGTATGAAACCATATGCTTTTTTTGAGTTGGAAACCACTTTCATAACTTTAACACGCACAACAGACTCGCTGGCGACCAAATCGAATACAAAACCTGGGGCATGGTCCTTCCACCAAGCGCAAGGCACACCCGCCTTATAGCCAAAGTCTGCTAATTCATGGGCTACCCTATTACAATCATGTTTATCAAAATGAAAATTGAAGACATCAAAGGACGCATGGCACAAGCTGCGTGCTTCTCTTATCAGGACACCGATGTTTGACAGATCATAGTCGCCAGAGTTCAGGCCATTGACAAGCTGCAGCGAGTCTGATTCGAATATTACTCTTTTGATGCCCATCTCACTTGCCGCCTCAATGGCCTTCGTACATGCAGTAGCTTCAGCAAGCAGGGGGGAGGACAGGTACTCCAGTTTGCCAGCACACGCAGCAATGAACTCCCCCTGGGCCGAGCGAGCAACAAAGCCCCAAGCTCCATTCCCCTGTGGTGGCGGTCCCTCGAGTTTGCCTGCACACGCAACAATAAAACTATATGCTTTGATCACACTATCAAAACGTTTATTCCAACTCCGAGAGGCTTGCACCAGTCCATAAATGGATCGCTGGAGGTTGCACACTTTGTTAGCACCCTTTGGATCGACAAAACCTTCTGGTTGCATCATATACAACTCTTCTTCGAGAAATCCATTCAGGAATGCAGTTGTGACATCCATTTGCCAAATTTCATAATCATAAAATGCGGCAATTGCTAACATGATTCGGACAGACTTAAGCATCGCTACGGGTGAGAAAGTCTCATCGTAGTCAACCCCTTGAACTTGTCGAAAACCTTTCACAACAAGTCGAGCTTTGTAGACAGTAACATTATGTCAGCGTGAGTCTTCTTCTTAAAGATCCATTTATTTTCTATGGCCTGCCGATCATCGGGCAAGTCAACCAAAGTCCACACTTTGTTCTCATACATGGATCCCATCTCAGATTTCATGGCCTCAAGCCATTTCGTGGAATCTGGGCTCATCATCGCTTCCTCATAGTTCGTAGGTTCGCCATGGTCTAGTAACATGACTTCCAGAACAGGATTACCGTACCACTCTGGTGCGGATCTTACTCTGGTTGACCTACGAGGTTCGGTAGTAACTTCATCTGAAGATTCATGATCAACATCATTAGCTTCCTCACTAATTGGTGTAGGTGTCACAGAAACCGGTTTCTGTGATGAACTACTTTCCAATAAGGGAGCAGGTACAGTTACCTCATCAAGTTCTACTTTCCTCCCACTCACTTCTTTCGAGAGAAACTCCTTCTCTTGAAAGGATCCATTCTTAGCAACAAATGTCTTGCCTTCGGATCTGTGACAGAAGGTGTACCCAATAGTTTCCATTGGGTATCCTATGAAGACACATTTCTCCGATTTGGGTTCGAGCTTATCAGGTTGAAGCTTTTTCACATAAGCATTGCAGCCCCAAACTTTAAGAAACGACAACTTTGGTTTCTTCCCAAACCACAGTTCATAAGGCGTCATCTCAACGGATTTTGATGGTGCCCTATTTAACGTGAATGCAGCCGTCTCCAAAGCATAACCCCAAAATGATAGCGGTCAATCAGTAAGAGACATCATAGATCGCACCATATCTAGTAAAGTATGATTACGACGTTCGGACACACCATTAAGTTGTGGTGTTCCGGGTTGCGTGAGTTGTGAAACTATTCCGCATTGTTTCAAATGTAGACCAAACTTGTAACTCAAATATTCTCCTCCATGATCATATCGTAGAAACTTTATTTTCTTGTTACGATGATTTTCCACTTCACTCTGGAATTATCTGAACTTTTCAAATGTTTCAGACTTATGTTTCATTAAGTAGATATACCCATATCTTCTCAAATCATCCGTGAAGGTGAGAAAATAACGATACCCGCCGCGAGCCGCAATATTCATTGGACCACATACATCAGTATGTATGATTTCCAATAAATCTGTTGCTTGCTCCATTGTTCCGGAGAACGGCGTTTTAGTCATCTTGCCCATGAGGCATGGTTCGCAAGTACCAAGTGATTCATAATCAAGTGATTCCAGAAGTCCATCAATATGGAGTTTCTTCATGCGCTTTACACCAATATGACCCAAACGGCAGTGCCACAAATAAGTTGCACTATCATTATCAACTATGCATCTTTTGGCTTCAACATTATGAATATGTGTATTACTACTATCGAGATTCAACACAAATAGACCACTTTTCAAGGGTGCATGACCATAAAAGATATTACTCATATAAATAGAACAACCATTATTCTCAGATTTAAATGAATAACCGTCTCGCATCAAACGAGATCCAGATATGATGTTCATGCTTAACGCTGGCACCAAATAACAATTATTTAGGTCTAAAATTAATCCCGAAGGTAGATGTAGAGGTAGCGTGCCGACGGCGATCACATCAACTTTGGAACCATTTCCCACGCGCATCGTCACCTCGTCCTTAGCCAATCTTCGCTCAATCCGTAGTCCCTGTTTCGATTTGCAAATATTGGCAACAGAACTAGTATCAAATACCCAGGTGGTACTACGAGCTTTAGTAAGGTACACATCAATAACATGTATATCACATATACCTTTGTTCACCTTGCCATTCTTCTTATCCGCCAAAAACTTGGGGCAGTTCCGGTTCCAGTGACCGGTCTGTTTGCAGTAGAAGCACTCAGTCTCAGGCTTAGGTCCAGACTTAGGTTTCTTCTCCTGAGCAGCACCTTGTTTGCTGTTCTTCTTGAAGTTCCCCTTCTTCTTCCCTTTGCCCTTTTTCTTGAAACTGGTGGTCTTGTTGACCATCAACACTTGATGCTCCTTCTTGATTTCTACCTCCACAGCCTTTAGCATTGCGAAGAGCTCGGGAATTCTCTTATCCATCCCTTGCATATTATAGTTCATCACGAAGCTCTTGTAGCTTGGTGGCAGTGATTGAAGAATTCTGTCAATGACACTATCATCTGGAAGATTAACTCCCAGTTGAATCAAGTGATTATTATACCCAGACATTTTGAGTATATGTTCACTGACAGAACTATTTTCCTCCATCTTGCAGCTGTAGAACTTATTTGAGACTTCATATCTCTCAATCCGGGCATTTGCTTGAAATATTAACTTCAACTCCTGGAACATCTCATATGCTCCATGACGTTCAAAACATCGTTGAAGTCCCGTTTCTAAGCCGTAAAGCATGGCACACTGAACTATCGAGTAGTCATCAACTTTGCTCTGCCAGACATTCTTAACGTCATCAGTTGCATCTGCAGCAGGCCTGGCACCCAGCGGTGCTTCCAGAACGTAATTCTTCTGTGCAGCAATGAGGATAATCCTCAAGTTACGGACCCATTCCGTGTAATTGCTACCATCATCTTTCAACTTTGCTTTCTCAAGGAACGCATTAAAATTCAACGGAATAACAACACGGGCCACCTATCTACAACAACATAGATAAGCAAAATACTACCAGGTACTAAGTTCATGATAAATTTAAGTTCAATTAATCATATTACTTAAGAACTCCCACTTAGATAGACATCTCTCTTATTAGCTAAGTGATCACGTGATCCAAATCAACTAAACCATAACAGATCATCACGTGAAATGGAGTAGTTTTCAATGGTGAACATCACTATGTTGATCATATCTACTATATGATTCACGTTCAACCTTTCGGTCTCAGTGTTCCGAGGCCATATCTGCATATGCTAGGCTCGTCAAGTTAACTCGAGTATTCTGTGTGTGCAAAAACTGGCTTGCACCCGTTGTATAAGGACGTTGAGCTTATCACACCCAATCATCACGTGGTGTCTCGGCACGACGAACTTTGGCAACGGTGCATACTCAGGGAGAACACTTGTACCTTGAAATTTAGTGAGAGATAATCTTATAATGCTACCGTCAATCAAAGCAAAATAAGATGCATAAAAGATAAACATCACATGCAATCAATATAAGTGATATGATATGGCCATCATCATCTTGTGCCTTTGATCTCCATCTCCAAAGCACCGTCATGATCACCATCGTCACCGACGCGACACCTTGATCTCCATCGTAGCATCGTTGTCGTCTCGCCAACTATTGCTTCTACGACAATCGCTACTGCTTAGTGATAAAGTAAAGCAATTACAGGGCGATTGCATTGCATACAATAAAGCGACAACCATATGGCTCTTGCCAGTTGCCGATAACTCGGTTACAAAACATGATCATCTCAGAAAATAAAATTTAGCATCATGTCTTGACCATATCACATCACAACATGCCCTGCAAAAACAAGTTAGACGTCCTCTACTTTGTTGTTGCAAGTTTTACGTGGCTGCTACAGGCTGAGCAAGAACCGTTCTTACCTACGCATAAAAACCACAATGATATTTCGTCAAGTTAGTGCTGTTTTAACCTTCTCAAGGACCGGGCATAGTCACACTCGGTTCAAGTAAAGTTGGAGAAACTAACACCCGCCAGCCACCTGTGTGCAAAGCACATCGGTAGAACCAGTCTCGCATAAGCATACGCGTAATGTCGGTCTGGGCCGCTTCATCCAGCAATACCGCCAAACCAAAGTATGACATGCTGGTAAGCAGTATGACTTGTATCGCCCACAACTCACTTGTGTTCTACTCATGCATATAACATCTATGCATAAACCTGGCTCGGATGCCACTGTTGGGGAACGTAGTAATTTCAAAAATTTCCTACGCACACGCAAGATCATGGTGATGCATAACAACGAGAGGGGAGAGTGTCGTCCACGTACCCTCGTAGACCGTAAGCGGAAGCGTTATTACAACGCGGTTGATGTAGTCGTACGTCTTCACGATCGACCGATCCTCAGTACCGAACGTACGGCACCTCCGCGTTCAGCACACGTTCAGCTAGGTGACATCCCGCGAACTCATGATCCAGTAGAGCTTCGGGGAAGAGCTTCGTCAGCACGACGGCGTGGTGACGGTGTTGATGAAGTTACCGACGCAGGGCTTCGCCTAAGCACCGCTACGATATGACCGAGGTGGATTATGGTGGAGGGGGGCACCACACACGGCTAAGAGAGATCAATGATCAACTTGTGTGTCTATGGGGTGCCCCCTGCCCCCGTATATAAAGGAGCAAGGGGGAGGCCGGCCGGCCCTAGCAGGGCGCGCCAGGAGGAGTCCTACTCCCACCGGGAGTAGGATTCCCCCCTTCCCTAGTTGGACTCGGAGAGAAGGAAGGGGGAGAGAGGGAGGAAGGAAAGGGGGGCGCCGCCCCCCTCCTAGTCCAATTCATACCAGAGAGGGAGGGGGCACGCGGCCTGCCCTGGCCTCCTCTCTCTCTCCACTATGGCCCATTAAGGCCCATACAATTACAGGGGGGTTCCAGTAACCTCCCGGTACTCCCGTAAAATCCCGATTTCACTCGGAACCATTCCGATGTCCAAATGTAGGCTTCCAATATATCGATCTTTACGTCTCGAACATTTCGAGACTCCTCGTCATGTCCATGATCATATCCGGGACTCCGAACTACCTTCGGTACATCAAAACACAAAAACTCATAATACCGATCGTCACAGAACTTTAAGCGTGCGGACCCTACGGGTTCGAGAACTATGTAGACATGACCGAGACACCTCTCCGGTCAATAACCAATAGCGGAATCTGGATGCTCGTATTGGTTCCTACATATTCTACGAAGATCTTTATCGGTCAAACCGCATAACAGCATACGTTGTTCCCCTTGTCATCGGTATGTTACTTGCCCGAGATTCGATCGTCGGTATCTCAATACCTAGCTCAATCTCATTACCGAAAAGTCTCTTTACTCGTTCTGTAGTGCATCAACCTGTAACTAACTCATTAGTCACATTGCTTGCAAGGCTTATAGTGATGTGCATTACCGAGAGGGCCCAGAGAAACCTCTTCGACAATCGGAGTGACAAATCCTATTCTCAATCTATGCCAACTCAACGAACACCATCGGAGACACCTGTAGAGCACCTTTATAATCACCCAGTTATGTTGTGATGTTTGGTAGCACACAAAGTGTTCCTCCGGTATTCGGGAGTTGCATAATCTCATAGTCATAGGACATGTATAAGTCATGCAGAAAGCAATAGGAGTAAACTAAACGCTCAAGTGCTAAGCTAACGAAATGGGTCAAGTCAATCACATCATTCTCCTAATGATGTGATCTCGTTAATCAAATGACAACTCATGTCTATGGCTAGGAAACTCAACCATCTTTGATTAACGAGCTAGTCAAGTAGAGGCATACTAGTGACACTACGTTTGTCTATGTATTCACACATGTATTATGTTTCCGGTTAATACAATTCTAGCATGAATAATAAACATTTATCATGATATGAGGAAATAAATAATAACTTCATTATTTCCTCTAGGGCATATTTCCTTCAAAAGTGGCACTTCTCCCAGTTCAAGACAAGATTAGTTTCTTCACATCTCTGCAAAACTCAATCAAGGTTGCTCAAGCAATCATCAAAAGAAGTTCCATATACTGAAAAATCATCCATGAAAACCTCAACAATCTTTTCACAAAAATCAGAGAATATAGCCATCATGCATCTTTCAAAGGTAGCAGGTGCATTGCATAAACCAAAAGGCATACGTCTATAAGCAAAGGTACCGAAAGGGCAAGTAAAAGTAGTCTTTTCTTGATCCTCTGTTGACACAGGTATTTGAGAGAAACCAGAATAGCCATCTAGAAATAAAAAATGTGTATGTTTGGATAATCTTTCTAGCATTTGATCAATAAAAGGTAAGGGGTAATGATCCTTTTTAGTAGCTTTATTCAGTTTACGGAAATCAATTACCATTTTATAACCTGTAACAATTCTTTGTGGGATCAAATCATCTTTATCATTAGGAACAACAGTAATACCACCCTTCTTAGGGACACAATGGATAGGACTTACCTAGTGACTATCAACAACGGGATAAATTATACCTGCCTCCAGAAGCTTTAGTATTTCTTTTCTTACCACTTCTTTCATCTTAGGATTTAACCGTCGTTGGTGATCAACAACCGGTTTAGCATCTTTCTCCAATTTTATTTTGTGCTGGCATAATGTGGGACTAATGCCCTTAAGATCATCAAGAGTACATCCAATAGCAGCACGGTTCTTCTTCAGAGTTTTCAATAATTTCTTTTCTTCATGCTCTGAAAGGTTAACACTAATAATAACATGATATATCTTTTTCTCATCAAGATAAGCATATTTAAGAGTATCAGGTAATGGTTTAAGCTCAAACACGGGATCACCCTTGGGTGGAGGAGGATCCCCTAGAATTTCAACGGGTAAGTTGTGTTTCAAAATAGGTACCTGTTTAAAGAATACTTCATCTATTTCCCTTCTTTCATTCATGAACATATCATTTTCATGGTCTAGCAAATATTGTTCTAAAGGATCATTAGGAGGCACGGCAATAGAAGCAAGACCAATAATTTCATCTTTAATAGGAAATTCTTTATCATGGGGTTGTTTACGAAATTTAGCAAAATTAAACTCATGAGACATATCCCCTAAACCAATAGTAACAACATCCTTTTTGCAATCTATCCTAGCATTAACAGTATTCAAGAAGGGTCTACCAAATATAATGGGACAAAAGTCATCTTGTGGGGAGCCAAGAACAAGAATCAGCAGGATATTTAACTTTCCCACATACGACTTCAACATCTCTAACAATCCCAACTGGTGAAATAGTATCTCTGTTGGCAAGCTTAATTGTAACATCAATTTCTTCTATCTCAGCAGGTGCAATATCATGCATAATTGCTTTGTATAAGGAATGAGGTATTGCACTTGCACTAGCACCATATCACACAAGCCATGATAACAATGATCTCCTATTTCGACAGAAATAACAGGCATGCCTACAACAGGTCTATGTTTATTTTTAGTATCAGGTCTAGCAATTCTAGCAGCTTCATCACAGAAGTAAATAAGATGCCCATCAATATTATGAGCCAAGAGATCTTTAACCATAGCAATACTAGGTTCAACTTTAATTTTCTCAGGGGGTTTGGGTGTCCTAATATTACTTTTGTTGACCACAGTTGAAGCTTTAGCATGATCCTTTATTCTAACAGGGAAAGGTGGTTTCTCAATATAAGCAGTAGGAACAATAGGATCATTATAAGTGATAGTCTTTTCTTCAACTTTAATAGGTGCAACTACTTTTACTTCAATGGGAGGATTATATTTAAACCACTTCTCCTTAGGGAGATCAACATGAGTAGCAAATGATTCACAGAAAGAAGCTACTATCTCAGAGTCAAGTCCATATTTAGTGCTAAATTCACGGAAAACATCGGTATCCGTAAAAGATTTAACAGAATCAAACTTAGGTGTTATACCTGACTCCTTACCTTCGTCGAGGTCCCAATCTTCATAGTTGTGTTTAATTCTTTCCAATAAATCCCACTTGAATTCAATCATCATAAAAGAACTAGTACAAGAAGTATCGAGCATGTAGCGATTATTGAGAGAAATCCGAGCATAATTTTTTTGAATAATAATTGCTCTTGAGAGCTCATGATTGGGGCATGAATACAACATTGACTTAAGCCACCCCCAAGCTTGAGCGATGCTTTCTCCGTCGCGAGGCCAAAAATTATATATATAATTACGATCACGATGAACAAGATGCATAGGATAAAACTTTTGATGAAATTCCAATTTCAATCGTTTGTAGTTCCATGATCCCATATCATCACATAGCCTAAACCATGTCAATGCATTTCCGTTGAAAGATAAAGGGAAGACCTTCTTCTTGATAACATCCTCGGGCATACCTGCAAGCTTAAATAATCCACAAACTTCATCCACATAGATTAGGTGTAAATCAGGATGCAATGTTCCGTCTCCTGTAAAAGGATTAGCTAGAAGTTTCTCTATCATACCCAAAGGAATTTCAAAGTAAACATTTTCAGTAGGTTCAGTAGTTTTAGGAGCAACTCTTTGCTCTACTGGTCGGGGTGAAGATACCCCGAACAAGCCCCTCAAAGGATTACTTTCCATAGTAACAAGTGACAGTAAATTTCAGCACACTATATAATTTTTTCCTTACCAAATTCCACCTACCAAAGGCGCTTCACTCCCCGGAAATGGCGCCAGAAAAGAGTATTGATGACCCAAAAGTGTAGGGGATCTATCACAGTCCTTTCGATAAGTAAGAGTGTCGAACCCAACGAGGAGCAGAAAGAAATGACAAGCGGTTTTTAGTAAGGTATTCTCTGCAAGCACTGAAATTATCGGTAACAGATAGTTTTGTGATAAGGTAATTTGTAACGGGTAACAAGTAATGAAAGTAAATAAGGTGCAGCAAGATGGCCCAATCCTTTTTTAGCAAAGGACAAGCCTGGAAAAACTCTTATATAAAGGAAAACGCTCCCGAGGACACATGGGAATTATCGTCAAGCTAGTTTTCACCACGCTCATATGATTCGCGTTCGTTACTTTGATAATTTGGTATGTGGGTGGACCGGTGCTTGGGTGTTGTCCTTCCTTGGACAAGCACCCCACTTATGATTAACCCCTATTGCAAGCATCCGCAACTCCAAAAGAAGTATTAAGGTAAACCTAACCGTAGCATGAGACATATGGATCCAAATCAGCCCCTTACGAAGCAACGCATAATCTAGGGTTTAAGCTTCTGTCACACAAGCAACCCACCATCTACTTATTACTTCCCAATGCCTTCCTCTAGGCACAAATAATGGTGAAGTGTCATGTAGTCGACGTTCACATAACACCACTAGAGGAAAGACAACATACATCTCATCAAAATATCGAACGAATACCAAATTCACATGACTACTTATAGCAAGACTTCTCCCATGTCCTCAGGAACAAACGTAACTACTCACAAATCATATTCATGTTCATAATCAGAGGGGTATTAATATGCATAAAGGATCTTAACATATGATCTTCCCCTGAATAAACCAACTAGCATCAACTACAAGGAGTAATCAACACTACTAGCAACCCACAGGTACCAATCTGAGGTTTTGGGACAAAGATTGGATACAAGAGATGAACTAGGGTTTGAGAGGAGATGGTGCTGGTGAAGATGTTGATGGAGATTGATCGCCTCCTGACGAGAGGATCGATGGTGATGACGATGGTGATGATTTCCCCCTCCCGGAGGGATGTTTCCCCGGCAGAACAGCTCCGCCAGAGCCCTAGATTGGTTCCGCCAAGGTTCCTCCTCGTGGCGGCGGTGTTTTGTCCCGAAAGCTTCCTTCTGATTTTTCCAGGGTGAAAGACTTCATATAGCAAAAGATGGGCACCGGAGGCCTTCCAGGGGGGCCACGAGGCAGGGGGGCACGCCCAGGGGGTAGGGTGCGCCCCCACCCTCGTGGCCAGGGTGTGGGCCCCCTCTGGTACTTTCTTCGCTCAGTATTTTTTATAAATTCCAAAAATAACTTCTGTGGAGTTTCAGGACTTTTGGAGTTGTGCAGAATAGGTCTCTAATATTTGCTCCTTTTCCAGCCCAGAATTCCAGCCGCCGATATTCTCCCTCTTCGTGTAAACCTTGTAAAATAAGAGAGAATATGCATAAGTATTATAACATAATGTGTAATAACAGCCCATAATGCAATAAATATTGATATAAAAGCATGATGCAAAATGGATGTATCACACGGCCGGCCACGGGAGGCAGGAGCAGGCGGCACGACCGGCGCTGCTTTGGGCGGCTGGAGCAAGAAGACCAGAGGTTGAAGAATCACGATGGCTGTTGGATGGAAATCGTATGGTGACTGCAGCTAGAATCATTTATATTTACTAAGTTGACAAAGCCCTTGGTACGCGTCAACTTAGTAGGCCCACAGGCCAGCCTCCGAAACGGTGCGCCCCAGATGTCAGGGGAAGGAATCATTTTTTGGGCGGCTGAAGCTAGAATATCCAAGATTGAAGAACAAGCACGACATCCGTTGGATGGACATCCAACGGCCACATATGCTAGAATCGTGTGTTGACTATAAGTTGACAAAGCCTTGCATACGCGTCAACTAACTTTTTTAGGGGACGCTTCAACTTAGTAGGCCCACAAGTTTGTGGCAGAGAACTTATAGCCCATTTGCGATTTGTAAGAATGTACAGCCCATTTTTGAATTCTAATAGAATTTACTACAACCCATTTACAGTTTGTTAAAAGTACAACCCATTTTCTAGCTAGGACAACGATTAATAATTTCAACCAACCGTTCAAAACAGAATTCAATAAAATTTCCCATATTTTGATGGGATCCAAAATATTTTTATCCCGAAATTTCTAGTCAGATTAAATACAATTTCAATATAAATTTGTATTACGTAAAAATCCAATGAAACATTGCGCGCGCAACAATTAATGAAATCAAAATTTTCAAAATCCAAATGTAATATTTTATAAACTAATTACGTGTTTGGTGCATGTTTTATAGTTACTGCCCAGTTTTTATAATTACATCCTATTTATTATTTCTTAAAGTCTATTTTCTTGTTAAGCCTAATGCATCCCTCCTAGGAAAGATTTGCAGCCTAGCGGGGTGGAGAATATCAAGTTGACCCGGATTGTGTACAACTGTCGGCCCAGTTGCATTGCTGATGTTGAAAAAAAGGCCTGTGTAGTACAATACAACCTTACATGGCTACTCAGTCCACATTCAGCGACACCGGAAAGGCCCAAACAAGGCTTCTGTACAACTTTTTGAAGTCACTGAGCTGAATTAATAACTTAAGAAAAAAGTTAGAGTACAGTGGAACCTAATTAAAAGTTGTCACGAGCGAAGAAATAATTCAACGGGCCCCACTTGTGCGTGTGTGTGTGTGTGTGTTTGTGTGTGTGTGAGATAGAGAGAGAAAGAGAGAGAGAGAGACCCATCGGTCGATGCTCGTAAATACATCTTTCAGCCATATGCATTGATGATGCTCACTAAAAACTTATATAGTTGACACAATCATATAGAACATCATAGCACACTGAACTTGCATACAAAAATTTCACGCAGGCGGCACAATCAGGGTGGAAGCAGTGGATCGCTATGGGTAGGGCTTTGTTGAAACCAACGAACTCGTACATAATGGATCATCGTCATTATCAATGACAGGGAAATATCTTGAATGCTGTGCAAAGATAACAGACAGACAACACAATATATAAGTTTTGCTAGAACATTAAGTTGACGTACAACCCTTTCTAAAAAAAGTTCAGGTAAAAAAATAGAATAGGTCACAATCAAATGTACTGGCACATTAGTGCTTCACACCCATAGCTCGGATTTTACTAGTATCTGACAAGATACAATTGTTACCTCAAATTAGAGCACATCCAAGCAGCCATCTCTGCCTCTTCTCCCAAAGAAGCAGCGGCCTTCACCGCGCGATGGATTAGGCCCTGTGCCATCCATCGTTCCGAGCACACGGGGAAAGTCTGACGTTGACTCCTATAATGGACGTCGTCGATGGACCCGGGCACCAGCAGCGGCGGGAGGACTTCGATTGATGGATTGACCACTTCTTTGACATGCACGAACACTCGATACAGGTACATCCCTAACGTGGTCCACAGCGGCCTTGGTGGCGATGAATAGTACAACCCCGGTTCCTACACCGGTATCTCAACACCAACCACCTTCGGTATGGTGGACGGCTTCTTCATCTATGCCATAACCGTCAGAGCCCAGCTGTCTGGAGGAACAAACATACTTAGGAGCTCACCTCCAAGGTCGTTGATAAGCTCATTCATGGACTCGCTGTTCCAAGCACGTCGAGGCATGCCGTGGAAGGTAAGCTTTGTTAAAAACTCAAGATCAGAGGGCACCGAGCCCCATCCTGGGTGCCACCGATCAAAGCTCACCAGCGCGCCATCGCAGAACAAACGACGGGAAGATTCGAACACACAACTGCAGTCGAAAGTTGTCCGGAACCTGACGAAGAAATCAGCCGGTGGCGGCCAGACTTCGACGAGCAAGTCACTTATTTGGATGCCGTGCGCAATACCAAGAGCTTTGACAAGGTCGTCCGGCGAGACGGGAGGCCGGTTGCCGTTGATGGTTACCATCAGCACTTTGCCGGCAAACTGGTCGTCAAGCGCCGCCATGCCACTGTTGAGTGACAGCATGCAGCGCCCGAAGGCAGGACGAACCTCAGGATCTCCGGCTCGGAGATCCATGTTAACCGGTGACATGATAGTGCATTTGAGTACAGGGAGTACATGAGGGGGATTTGGGGGAACTGGAGTAGGAATCGAGATTCCAGAGGTGGGGGAGGGGCGGGAGATTGGGGATGAAAATATAGCATGAATTTCTAGCACGCGCCAATATGCTCTCGGCGCGTAAGCGCACGAAAACACCGGTGGCGCCCACATTTCGGCCTAAGAGTTCCTATTCTTTCTTTTTTTTGAGAGCCCGACCTTTTTTAGGATCTTTTGAGAGCCTGGCCTGAGAGTCATAATTGACCTATTTGGCATTGCATTACTACTCGGCCCATATTCAACGACACCTCACTGGCCCAAACAAGTGTACATCATCGAAAAGACACTGAGCTCAAATTATAACTTGAAAAAAGGAGATATACTCTGAACATTGGAGAATGGTGATGCCCTCATTTAGCCCACCAGCAGTTCGAGACAATAAACAGTTCGAAACAACGATATATACATCATTCAAACACTGACTAGTGAATACTACTAACATTAACAGCAAGACATGATAGTTCATAAGAAGTCTTGCTACACCACCAAAACGCACCCATCTGCAGCGCTCAGAATCTCGTGATCCAGACGAGAATGACATTCTAAATGGAGGCAACTATTACATAGTAAGAGTGACATAGACGAGGATGACCAAATGACAAGGAATATGCATAACAAAAGAGAGAACTACCCATCCAGAACAAGCAGCAAAGACAACAAGTCATTCGAAGAGGGATGATCCGACACCATCATAATTTGCAGCCCCGGTTCAGGCACCAGTGATCCGAAGACACCAGTACTCCACCCTTTCGATGCAACAGCCCAATTACCTATCAACCTGAAGGCTTGAACCACATCACTGCCTATCGGACTCGACACATCCAAGGATCAAAGTTAATCCAGATGCCTTTGTCATTTTCACCTTCTTTTGGCTGCAAGCTGTATCGTTGACAATCAGGGGAGTTTGCTCCCGAACTCCTAGGGCTCGTCGTGTAGGCACAGTTTCCATAGCAATAAGAGCCTCTCTGCCATCAAGGTCCTTGCCAACGGGGATCTCCTGGTTAATCGGATAACTGAGTCCGAGAAACAGAGAGTGTGAACCAAGGCAGTTTACCCGCCTCCAACTGAAAAATCCTAAAGGCCCCAACAAGCTGGTATCCTGCTCATAGACGTAACAACCACTGTCCGGATACTCACGTATTTCATGGTGCTTGCATACAGTGGGGTTTTTGCAGTATAACTTTTCCGGCTCATGTGTCCGAATGATCATCAGTCTTTTGCCGTCGTCTGATCGAGCGAGGAACCAGTTGTGCTTCCCTGTTTTTGGCAAAGGTGGTGTGATTACAAAGGGCAGTAATTGTAGGGACACTGCATCATATCAAAAAGGACAGGCATTGTTAATGTAATATCAGCATTGTTCAGAGTATGAGTATGATAATGCAAGAAACAACATTGATATGTGCCTGTTGGAACTGGGAGGAAAATACAGGGAAATGTATACTGGGTTCGAAAATATAGAAGTGCCATGTATGGTTATACTCATGTTATCACACAATCGATTCTTCACAGGAAACTACCATGTCATGCATGTTATGTAATCATGTTCTGTCCTCACAAACAAAGTCTTCAAGGAAACTAACAGACCATGCATTGTTATATACTCATGTTCTGTGGGAAAAAGTTTTGTGAGCATATTATTCTAGACATTGATTGCTGAAGGGCGAACATGGGTATGTACACATGGTAAGCATTACAGGATTTCATTACTTCCAAATATAGAGTTCTCCATATGCACATTACTTCCCTAATGTATGGTTAGATGAAACCAGCAGTGTGATGCATGTTTCTACATCATGAAAATGAGGAAACTAACATGGCCATTGATACACACTCATATTTAGTAGTATATAGATTACTATAAAATAACGAGAATAACAAACTCTTCCGAACCGTTTGATTATTCAGGTGTACAAATTGGCTATAATGACATGGTCACAATCGCATGAATTAACTCATTCCAAATATAGCTGATTTACGGTGTCTCTAATACATTGCCATAGTTCTACTCAAATTCTGCTCAAACAGGGATATGTCAATCATCACAAAAAGTTCAAACAGTGTCATGGCGTCATCATTAACATCAGATGAAAACAACTTACACGCGCCGTCCCAGCAATACGTTGTGCCATCTGGTTTGTGGATCGCGTAGATGATGCCATTGTGTTCAATAGCATCACAGAAGTGTGTATCAGCTTTGACGACGATCCACTGCGAGCTGAGCTGTCTCCAGCTAAAGAAGGCACCGGCGGAAAGATAGGCGAGTCCCTTGTCGAGGCAATTTGCTTGAAGTCTGCGTAATCCGCATGTCGTGTGGGCACTTGGCAGATTACAATCTTCTGCAAAACAAGGTGCATCCAATTGACGATGTAATCTAGATGACTCGAACCGCGACGGTAAAACTCTATATCATGCAACGGAGGAAGGATAATCTCATGGGAGGTCTGTAAGTTCACGAGCACCAACTTTTCCCTGTCTTCTCTGAAGGCAGCCATCCAGTGGGAGTTCATGCCGACCCAGTACATACCTGCAAGAAGTTTCAGGCAATGGTGATCAGATCAAAGTCGAGGGAAATGATGTACGGCGACCCACTACATACCTGCAAGGAAGTTTCGGCTAATGGAGGTCAGATTGAAGTCGAGGGGCATCATGTACGCCTCCGTATCATGGTGAGAAAATCTCGCAAGACCAGATAGCAGCAAGCAGGGTGTCTTGAAAAGCTTAGGCCTCGCTTCGACGATGGCCGTGTGCATGCCCCTCGAGCATGCAGCCAGCCGCAGGGCGCTCAACATATCCATACACGAACAACAGAGGTCGACAATGGCAGTGGGCACATTGCTCCAATCGCGGCTCATATGGATGCTGCGCGGTTCGCGTTCGGCCATGGTGGAGTTTGGAAGGTGGGGTTTTGGGGGGCTTGATTTACGGGGGAGAAGGCTCTCGGTGCTTGTGCGGCTAGCGAGGGAGTAGTGGTATTGGGGGAGGCGAGCGAGGCGAGGGTACGTGGGGGCACAGTGAGATGATGAAGAGTGACCTTAGGATCTCCGGCGAGACGGAGGTGGAGATGGAGTGGTGCTAGGGGAGAGGGAGACGAGGAGAGGCATGCTATACAGCGGCGGTGACAGTGACTGCACAGTGCACAATGTGGGGGGTTGGGTGCGACATATGCCAATGGATGGCTTATCATGGTGGGAGCGAGTAGAACGTCGCCGGTGCCTGGAAGCGGGATGAGGCGTAGTCACGAACGTCGGCGCACTTTACCCAGGTTCGGGGCTCGCCTAGGAGATAACACCCCTAGTCCTGCTCTGCGGGGTCTCCGCATGATCACTAAGGCACTAGTGAGTACAATGGTGCTCCTCGAGATGTATGCTAGATTGGAAGAAGGCAGGGCTCGCCCTCTCCTTTCTCTATGTGTGAGTCTAGCTCTAACAGGTTGGGAACCCTTTGCATGGGTGCCCTGGGGGTTTATATAGGCCTACCCCCCAGGGGTACAATGGTAATCTGGCCGGGTGTAGGACCCGACTGTCAGTGTCTCTGGTCGCCGGCTTCTCCGCCGGCTGCTGGGGCCAGCCGCCTAGTGGGCCCCGCTGACTGGTCTGGTACGGAGCCGACAGGCCGCTCCTGCCGCTCGCGGGTCTTGCCGACTGCTGATTACTATAGCCGTGATGCTAATGACGCATGCTTGGTCAGGGGAGCGTGGCTACAGTCCCGCCGCTTGGTGAGAGATCACTGTAGCCACACCGTGTCTCATCTGGTTAATGGTGCACGGGCCCCGAGGAAGGAACGGGCCGCCTGCTGGAAGCCGGCCTCCCTCAGGTCCGACTAGTCAGGCTTCCGCCGTCTTTCGGGTTCTCGCTGCCTGGTAGGGCCCGCCGCCTACAGGCCGTACCGACATGCCGTCGTGGGAGCAGGGCACCGCCTGACAGGAGTGACGTCAAGGGCGGAGTGGCAACAGTGTCGCACCGGGCGGAGATCTCCGCCTGTACGGAGCACTGTGGCCACGCCCGGCCCTGGATACGGGGGTGATGGACTACACTGTAGCCACACCCTGTCTTGTCTTCTTAACGGAGGCGCGGACTTTGAGGGTGCCGTGGGCCAACTGCTAGGAGCCGGCCTCTCTGGAGGCCGCCTGCAAGGAATCAGCCCATCTTGGTGCCGCCTTCTGGAAATTAGCCGCCTTCTAGTAGCCGGCCATCAGAAGGCGGCGCTTCATCTTGATGTCCTGAGGGGCGCAGCCAACCCCGATGTCTTGAAAGGTTCAGGGACTGGGGTTAGGCTACCAGTGGCCCATTACTCCGACAGTAGTCCCCGAAGCTGGTGAGGCGTCGCGGCTGCCGAGCCGAGAAGCCTCAGCAGTTTCCTTCCCCGGGTGCTCTGGACGGAAGCTTCATCTGACTCCCGGCATGCCGCCTGCAGGGAGTCGGCCTTGTCCAGACGGATTTGTCTGAAACTTCGAACGCAACGGCGGGAACTAGGTGGGGCACTAGCTAAGCCTCCAGGCCCGCCGCCCGTCGTGGGCACGCCACGTGGCGTCAGCCAGCCGGGCCACCCTGCTAGCGCACGCGCGTGATGGGATGCGACAGCAGGTTGGGCCCGCCACCACTGGGCCTCGGCACGTGAGCGGATCCGCCGCAGGTGAGGCAGGCGGTTGAGCTTCTTCGCGCAGTAACTCGCGCGGTTAACGCGGGGACGTGGGGTCATGGCCACAGTTAATCCCACGATCCCACGCCTCGCCCCCTCGGCTTCATAGCCCACCGGCTATAAGTAGGGGGGAGGGGAGGCGGCGGAGCACGCATGCCCTCCTGCCCCGTCCTCGTCTCCTTCTTCCTCTCCTTGCTGCAGCGCCCCCGAGCCACGCCGGAGTGCTGCCGCTGCTCGTCTCCGTCAAGCTCTTCCGCCCCGAGCCTTCTTGACCCCGCGCCAATTCTCAGCTCCCCCGACGCACCATTTACCTCGTCGAGCTCCTCATGGCGCACGAGCAGGGAGGAGATTGGGACGGGTCGAACATTAACAAGGACCACATCGCCTTTCTTCGCGACACATGGCGCCTTCCTAGCGCGGGCTTCGTGAAGGTGCGCGTGCCTCCTGCGGGGGAGATTTCGCCGGCGCCGGGGGAGGGCGAGCGGGTCGTCTTCCACTCGCACTTCATCCGTGGCTTCGGCCTGCCGGTGAGCGGCTTTCTCCGCTCGTTCCTCGAGTTCTATCATCTCCAACCGCATCACATCACGCCCAACACCATGATGTTGCTGTCCGCCTTTGTCACGATGTGCGAAGGCTACCTCGGCATCCTCCCCACCATCGAGTTGTGGGGAGCGTTCTTTTACACCAAACTGGGCACCTCCGCCAAGGAGAAGGCGTCCCAGTGTGGTGCCTTCATCGCGGTGCGCCGGCCGTCGCTGAAGAATGTCTTCCCCACCATCAAGCTACCACAGTCGGTCAAGATGTGGTAGCAATCTTACTTCTACGTGGAGAATGTCAACCCGGCCATCAACTTCATCAACCTGCCGGCCTATGAAGCTGGCCCACCGGCTGAGCCTCGGGCCAGGTGGGGCTACAAGCCAAGCCTGTGTCAGCAGACGGCGCTGCCACCATCAACCGACTCCAGGTGCTGACCGAAGCCGAAGGCCTCAAGGCGTCCGACTTGCTGGTCGCCATTGTCGCACGCCGGGTTCTCCCGCTCCAAGGCCAGCTTCACTTGATCAGCCGGATGAGCGGGCATCGCGACCCGTGCCGGCTGAGCACCAAGGAGATGTGGGCTGTTGAAGTGGCGAACTTGGTGAACGAGATCTCCGACCTCAAGCTGGAGGGGTCCTGGCAGTTCGGCAAGCAGCCGTACTACCGCGTGGACCCACCGCCTGCCATAAGTTCTTCAATCTTTTCTCCCTTCAGAACTTCATCTTGCTTATGTGTTGTTGTATCGAACAGTCGGCCTCTTGCTTTTTGAAACAGATCTATATGTCTGAGGCGACGGCCGCTGTTGTGGGGGTGGGTGGCCCCTACGAACCGGATCGAGCTGTGAGCGACATGGACGACCCCGACTTGGGGGCAGCCGCCTTGGAAGATGACACCACCGGCGGCGTCTACGGAGCAGGCGGCTCCGAAGAAGGGGGCGGCGTCGAGACGTGGCCAGACGACTTCGAGGAGGAGGAGGACGAGCCGCGCCCTTGACGAGGCGCCGGCAAGGCGGATGTGGGCCCCTCCGCCGAGCCGACTGCTCGAGGCGGCACGCGAAAGCGTAAACAGGGCACTGCCTTGTTTGGCAGCGTGCCGAAGAAGGCCAAGAACCTGACCGCTGCGACTAGGCAGAAGGAGGCCGCTGCGTAGGCGGCCAAATTTCAGAAGCTCCCGAAGGCACCTCCCATGGTGTCGGCGTAAGTATCTTTTCTTGTGCTTTTCTTCCTTGCTGATTCTGTCTGAGTTTCTTCGCTTTACTTTTCTTGACTTAGGGCCCCACTCTCTCTTGAGAAGTCGGCCGCCGCCTCCGTCATTGGGTTGGCGGAGACCTCCACCACCCGGCGAATCGATCCGGCCGCCGACCTCCGGGAGGCTCAGGAACGAAACGCACGGGAGGCACGCGAGGAGAAGGAAGCCGCCCGTCTGGAGAAGGCGGAGGCCGCCGCGCTGAAGAAGCTGGCGGAGGCCGAGGCTGACGCCGCAGCGAAGAAACGGCTTGAAGAAGCCACGCGTCGCCAGGAGCCGCAATTCGTCGTTCCCGTGAACTCCGCGCCGCCTCCACCAGAGTTCGCGCGCCGACTGGGGGAGCCGGCAACGAGTAGCCGATCATGGAGAGGCAGGGCGGCGATGTCGCCATGCCGGACGTGGTCGTGCCACCGCCACCACCATCTGGGGGGCGCAAGACATGCAGTCGGCCGCCCCGCCGTCGCCACCAGCCAGAAACGAGGTGGTGACGGGCCCGACTCCTGAAGCCCTCACACCAACGCGCCGTCGTCTCGCTAAGGCGGCATCAGCACCACGACCACTGGAAGCCGGCGCCGCAAGCTCATAAGCTCCAGATGCCAAAGCGACTAGCACCGTGCCCGTTGACTGGGTGCGGGGAGGCGGGACAGGGGCCTTAAACAAGGCGGTCCTTGACGTCCAGGCCAAACTCCGAGCTGAGGCTGCGCCCTCAAGCAGTGCAACAAGGCGTTCCTGGATTCGCGAGTAGGCATTCGGGTATGCTCCTTACTTCTTTGTTTTTGACTTTTATACTTTTCTGTGGGGCGCGTCAGCGCACCCACTAGGTGTAGGCCCCGAGTTTCGGGCCGGCTGCTGAGCAGGCGGCTCGGAACTTTAATTGACAAGTTCCGAGTGCTAACGTCGTCTGATATCTTCACTGAAGGATTATCACAAGCTTCGCGCGGCCTCCTTCAACTCCAATGTCCGGGAGCTGGACCAACGGACTGCCGACTCTTCGGAAAGCCGGAGTAAGTCTTTGTTTTCTTTCTCCGCGGGGGCGCGCTGGCGCACCGGCGGGCTATAGTCCCCGAGATTCAGGCCGACTGCTGAGCAGTCGGGCCGGATCTCCCCGGCAACTGCATTCCTTCCTTGCCGACCGTTGATAACCTCTTTCTCTACGGGGGCGCGCTGGCGCACCCACGGGCTGTAGTCCCGGAGATTCGGGCTGACTGCTGAGCAGTCGGGCCGGATCTCCCCGGCAACTGTATCTCTCCTTGTTGATTATTGATGTCTTTTTCTTCTTCTACTTTTGCAGAGGCCAAATCCGCCCTGCAGCAGTAGCTGGGCGAAGCCAACACCGCGCTGTGTGCCAAGGAGGCAGACTGCAACAAGCTGGCCGAGGAGCGTGACCGGCTGGTCACGCAACTGGCGGAGCTTCTCAAGAAGGCTCAAAAGGAGGCGGAGGTGAAAGAGTCCAATCTCCTCGCCGAGTTCGAGACCGAACGGTCTGCCTGGGCTGACAAAGAGACGCAGCTGACTGCCGACTTTGGTAGTATTGAAGACATGGTTGATGGTAAATTTCTTCTTTTTTCTTTCTTTGAGCCGCCGGCTGCTGACCAGGCCGGCTTCTAGCTTCTGGCTTCTGCCTTACTTGCTTTCTGCTCACGTAGACTTCTTCCCTGGCCACTCCGGTGCCGCCAACCAGGCCATTGAGGCTTATCGCGTGGAACGGAGGGCGGAAGGCGCGCAGATCGCTGCCGATGCCCCCCGCACCCTTAGCGAGCAGCTTCTCAGCATCCAGGCTCGCCTTCGGCCGACTCATCGAATGCTGCATCGTCTTCAGCGTGTCAGGGCCCAGGCGATCTCTGCCCTTTGGCCAGACACGCTGGCTCCGCGCACTCCCAGTCGGACTGCCGACTGGCTGGAGGTAGCGGCCAGCCGCCTTGAGGCTTGTAAGGGTTCCTCGGCCCGGGCTGGAGCACGCCGTGCCCTGGAGTTCGTCAAGGCGTGGTACCCTAGGCTAAATCTAGCCCAGTTGACCACGTTTCGGCAGGAAGCCCAGGAGGAGTTGGTAGCAGTGGAGCGTGATCTTGTCAAGCGGGCGGTGGCGATCGCCGAGTACACCAACACTAGCATCTTCATCCCGGAGCTGACTGAGAATGGCGCCGAGGCGCCACCGAAGTGGTTTGGGCTGAACCCGGAGGACGACGAGGACTCGGCCGAGGTGATCGACTCGAGCGACGAGGGAGAAGGCGAGGAGGACGAGGAAAGCGGAGAAGATGCGCCAGAGGTCGGAGCGGACGGCCAGCCTCAGCTTGACCGCGCCTCGAGCAACAAGCCGCGCTCGAGCACGCCGACTGCTGCTGGAGGCGACCAAGCGGAGACTGACCGGCCGTCCACTCCACCAACCGGCACCACCGACTCTGCCAACCAGCCAGCCCCCTCAGCTGCTCCCTAGGCTGCTGACTTATCTTTACTTTTCCTGTTTTACCAGTCTCGACAAACTTTGTTAAATTTGCACAATTCCACCCGCGGGGTGTATTTCAAACTTTGTTGAATGCTGGCCAAGGGCCTTTTGATATGTAAATATTTTTGCCGAGTTCTATCCCTTCTTGCTTTCTGCTCCTTGGCCTTTTTCCTTTGCCGCCCTCCCTCAGTTGCCGTCTTGCCAGCCGAATAGCCGCTCTGCGGACTGTGGCTGGGTCAAGTACTTAGCCACTTTCAGGAAGGCAAGTACTTAGCCGACTAGAGCGTTTAGCAAGTTAAGTAGAAGCCAGCCGGCCGGCTGCTCGGCAGCCGGCCGGTGAGTCGGGAAGCCGGCTTGAACTATGTACATGCTTTTTGGCCCTTAGCCATTTTTCATGTGGGCACCCTTTTCTGCCTTTGACCCCTGCCTGCCGGACAGTCGCTCCGCGAGCTGCGGCCTTGGCAGGAGAAGGTTTAAGTGCCAACACACTACTTGTCCGGCTGCAGGAAGCACTACATAGTACAAGGCGGCGAGCCCCCGGGCCGACTGGTCGAACCCGGTGTCAGGCGGAATAATGAAATAACACATTCATAGGCATAATACTTATCATATAGATAAAAGAGGGCAGTCCCCGAGCTCTTCTCGGGGGACCCGGAGTCTTCATACTTAATACAAAAGGTAGCGTGGTACATACTGCATCAACTGTAAAATCTCCGAAGAAGATTTGCATTCCATGGCCGCTCTGTCTCCTTGCCGGAGTCATCTCTTTTGCGTGCTCTGGGCTTCTGAGCGACGATCAGGTAGTAGGAGTCGTTGCCCAGAACTTTGCTGATGATGAAGGGGCCTTCCCAAGGTGCCAAGAGCTTGTACTGGCCGGCTGTTCGCTGGATCAGCCGGAGCACAA
Organism: Triticum aestivum; assembly: GCF_018294505.1. NCBI lineage: Eukaryota > Viridiplantae > Streptophyta > Magnoliopsida > Poales > Poaceae > Triticum > Triticum aestivum. The sequence continues at coordinate 112,520,503 of NC_057808.1, forward strand.
GTTCTCCCTCTTGGAAGGATTTTGGCTTGACCTTCCGGTTGTAGTATCGGTGTAGACTCTGCTGGCAGATGGCGGATTGGCTGAGTGCCAACAGCCGGCCCACTTCCAGCAGATCGACGCCATCTTCTCGTGCTTCTTTTGCCTCCTCTTCGGTGTACATGGTGACTCGAGGGGAGTCGAATTCTATGTCCGTCGGGATGACGGCTTCGGCACCGTAGACGAGGAAGAAAGGCGTGAAGCTGGTTGACTTGTTCGGGGTTGTGTGCAGGCTCTAGAGGACGGCCGGCAACTCATCGAGCCAACAGCCGGCTGAACGCTCCAGAGGCTCGACCAGTCGGGCCTTGATACTGGACAAAATGAGGCCGTTTGCTCGCTCTACTTGGCCGTTTGACTGCGGATGGGCAACAGACGCTAAGTCCAGCCGGATGCCCTGCGTCGCACAGAAATGAGCCAACGCGCCCTTGGCGAAATTTGTGCCGTTATCGGTGATGATGTTGTGCGGTATGCCATACCGGATGGTGATGTCGGAGATGAAAGTCACAGCAGTCAGACCATTCAACTTCTTCATTGGTTTTGCTTCTATCCACTTGGTGAACTTGTCCACTGCGACAAGCAGATGAGTCATGCCACAGCGTGCTGTCTTGAATGGTCCCACCATGTCCAGGCCCCAGACGGCAAAGGGCCAGGCAATGGGGATAGTCTTGAGTGCAGAAGCCGGCAAATGGTTCTTGGAGCAGAACTTCTGGCACCTTTACACTTCTGGACCAAGTCTTTGGCATCTTCTAGAGCAGTCGGCCAGAAAAAACCATGGCGGAAAGCTTTTGCAACAAGTGATATTGAAGCCGCGTGGTGACCGCACTCGCCTTGGCGGATATCTTTGAGGATTGCTTGGCCTTGCTCCGGCTCCACGCAGCACTGGTACAAACCAGTGACACTGCGCCTCACAAGTTCTCTGTTGACAATGGTGTACGCTGCTGCCCAGCGTTGCACTTGCCGGGCCGAGATCTCATCAGTCGGCAGCTCTTTGTTCACCAGAAAGTTGAGGATGGGCTGAGCCCATGAATGTGCTGCTATTTCTTCGACTGCCAGAACTGCAATTTGCACGAGGGTGGTTGGGCCGGGAGGCGGCGGGTTGGAGTCGACTGCCGCTTGCTGAATTGGTGAAGTCCTCGGGCCGACTGCTGCAATCCCCGGGCCAGGTTCTGAAGTCCCCGGGCCAGGTGCGACTGCTGCAGTCCCCGAGCCACTTGCCGAAGTCCCCGCGCCGGCTACTGAGGTTCTCAAGTCGGATCCGACTGCTTCGGGAGGAGCCGGCACGAAGATGGAGTCTGATTCTGGCGATGGCTTGACAGACGGTTTGAGGAGGCGTTGCAGGGCGACGCCGGCTGGTATTGCTTGCCGGGTGGAGCCGATTCGTGCCAAGGCATCTGTATGCTCATTGTCATTTCTTGGCACATGGAGGAACTCGCGCCCTTCAAAGTATCCACTGAGTTGCTGGACGAGGAAGCGGTAGCTGGCCATATTTGCATCCTTGGCGTCCCAGTCGCCAGACGACTGCTAGACCACCAATTCTGAGTCTCCATAGCACAGGATCCGGCGAATGCCAAGTTCCTTGGCAAGCCGGAGCCCGTGTATGAGCGCTTCATCTTCAGCTACATTGTTGGTGGCGGCAAAGTGAATTTGCAGCACGTATCTGAGCTTGTCGCCTTTGGGAGAGGTGAGGACGATGCCGGCTCCCAAACCGGTGTGCATCTTGGAACCATCAAAGTGCATTCGCCAATGGGTGGAGTCCGGCGCTGGCGGCAGGTACTGGGTCTTGGCCCAGTCGACGAGGAAATTAGCCAGCGCTTGGGACTTGATGGTGGTGCGGGGCTGGTAGTAGATGGTGTAGGGGGCCGAATCTATGGCCCATTTGGCCACTCGGCCCGAAGCATCTCGGCTTCCAATGATCTCGGCAAGTGGAGCAGTGCAGACAATAGTGATTGGGTGCTCTTGAAAGTACGGCTTCAGCTTCTTGGCGGCAAAATGCACGCCGTAGCACATCTTTTGATAGTGGGGGTAGTTCTGCTTGGAGGCGGACAACACTTCACTCAGGTAATACACTGGCCTCTGGACTGGTAGTGCTTTGCCTTCTTCCTTGCGCTCTACAACTATGACTGTCCTGACCACCCGGCTAGTGGCGGCGATGTAGAGAAGCATGGGCTCCTTGTCAGTCGGAGCCGCCAGGACAGGCGGAGTGGTCAACATTTTCTTGATCTAGAGAAAAGCTTCGTCCGCCTTATGGTTCCACTCGAAAAAAGTGGTCTTCTTCATGAGCTGGTACAGGGGAAGAGCCTTCTCACCCAGCCGACTGATGAAACGGCTGATGGATGCCAAGCAGCTGGTGAATTTTTGCACGTCCAGCAGTCGGGTGGGCACCTCCATCCTCTCGATGGCCTTGATCTTCACAGGTTGCACTCTATGCCGCGCTCTGAGACTAGGAAGCCAAGAAGCTGGCCGGCTGGTACTCCAAAGACGCATTTCTCCAGGTTGAGCTTGATTTGAAATCGGCGCAAGTTTTCAAAGGTTTCCTTGAGGTCTTCTAGCAGCGTGCTGCGCTTCTCCGTCTTCACCACAACGTCGTCCACATAGACATGGGTGTATCTGTCGAGTTGCTTGAGGAGACACCCCTGCATGCAACGTTGAAACGTGGCGCCCGCATTCCTCAAGCCGAACATCATGGTCAAGTAGCAGAAGGCTCCGAATGGTGTGATGAAGGCGGTCTTCAGCCTGTCGGCCGGGTTCCGCTTGATCTGATGGTACCCTGAATATGCATCCAAAAAACTCAACAGCTCGCATCCGGCTGTGGAGTCTGTCACTTGGTCAATTCTTGGCAGGGCAAAGGGATCTTTGGGGCAAGCTTTGTTGAGGCTGGTATAATCGATACACATGCGCCACTGCTTATTCTTCTTCAGTACAAGGACTGGGTTGGCTAACCATTCTGGAAAGAACACTTTCATGATGAAGCCGGCTGCTAGAAGCCGGGCTATCTCCTCTCCAACAACTCTTCTCTTCTCTTCTGACAGGCGGCGCAAGGGCTGCCTGACTGGCTTGGCATCAGGTCGGACATGTAGCTTGTGTTCGGTGAAATCCGTCGGAACACCTAGCATGTCCTTGGGAGACCATGCAAAGATGTCCTGATTCTCACGGAGGAAATCGACAAAGCTCGCTTTCCTATTTCCTGTCGAGGTTTGCACCTATGACAGCATGCCTCTCCGGGTGCTCCGGGTCCAAGGGTATCTTCTTTGTTTCTTTTGCCGGCTTGAACGAGCCCTCAGCTTCCGACTCCTTGGGGTTGGGTGACATTTCCGGCTGCTTGCCTGCCATTGCCACAACCCGGTCATGGAGCCTCTTCTCTGCTGCAATCACAAGGGACTCGGCTAGCCGGCTACTGTTTGCCGCGCAGGCCGACGACTTCTTGTAGTCTCCGGTTATGGTCAGGATTCCCTTGGTGCTCGGCATCTTCATCTTGAGGTAATCATAGTGGGGGACCGCCATGAACTTGGCCAGAGCAGGTCGGCCAAGTAGCGCATGGTAGGGGCTCTCAAGGTCCACCACCTCAAACCAGACTGGCTCTCGGCGGAAGTGATCTTTGTCCCCAAAGAGGACATCTATCTGTGTCGCCGATTGGTGAGTAGGAAAGGCCAGGAACTATGCCATGGAATACAGTCCGACTGGGCTGAAGCTGCCTCTGTTTGATTCCTAACTTCTCCATCGTATCTCGGTACAGGATGTTGATGCTGCTACTGCCATCTATCAGGACTCGGGAGAAGCGAGCAGCCCACCTCTCTGTTGCGAAGGTGGCATCTAAGACCAAAGCATAAGAACCAGGAGAGGGCATCACCTCCGGGTGGTCAGCTCCGCTCCAACTGATAGGCTTCTCGGACCAATGCATGAACTCGGGGGTCTCTGATGCTATTGCATTTACTTCTTGTTGCCGTTGCCGTCTGCTGTGCTTGTCGTCGGCCACGCTGGTGAACACGACATAGGCTCCATGCTCTTCAGGATACTCATCTTGTACTACGCCGACAGGCCGAGCCGCCGGCTGCTGGGGAGGAGGAGGCGGCGGGCCGGCAGGCAGAGCAGGCAGGAGTCCATCACCCTTGGCGATCCTGGTGAGCCAGTGGCATTTCCGAGTGGCGTGGTTGGACGCCTTCGCGCCGCTGTGGAACTTGCAAGGTGCATCAAGAGTCTGCTCGTATGAGAAAGCAGGCAGCCAGTTGGGCTTGCCGCCCTTCTGACGCTTGGGTGGAGGCTGCCCTTCTGGCTGTTGATCTTCGACTGTCGCCACCTGCCGGCTTGTGGAAGCCGGCTGCGTGGCCTTGCGCTTGTTGTCATTCGGTTGCTGACGCCGATCGGTGTCGCCAGCCGGTGTCCGTGGAGCTTGAGGATCCACTTTGCCAGATGTGTCAACTTGGATTTCCGCCTTCATGGAGGAGTTGGCCGTGGCGTACTTGTCTGCTATGAACAGCAGTTCATCAAGGGTCGCCGGCTCGTCGCAGAGAAGCTTGTGCTTGAGGAGGGTGCCTTCTCGGCACCCGGCAGTGAAGTACTCGATGCCCTACACCTCGTGCACGCCCTCGCAGGAGTTACGCAGCTCGGCCCAGCGCGTGAGGTAGTTGCGAGTCGACTCGTTGGGGCCTTGGACGCATAAGGAGAGCTGGCGAGGCTTGGGCGGCCGCTTATACGTGCTGGTGAAGTTGCGGATGAAGGCTTTGGTGAAATCAACCCAACTGTTGATGCTGCAGGGCTTCAGGCTGTTCAGCCATGTTTGGGCCGTGCCCTGGAGCATGAGCGGGACGTACTTCACGGCTACGCGCTTGTTGCCGTTTGCGATGCTGACGACGGTGGAGTAGTCGACCAGCCAGTCTTCCGGCTTCACGAAGCCAGTGTACTTGGGCGTATCTCTCGGGAGCGTGAACCCTTTGGGGAAGGGCTCATCTCGGATGCGGGGGCCAAAACAAGGCGGACCTAGCTCGTCTTCCTCTTCTAGTACCAGGGATAGGTTGAGGCGGTCGATCCGGTGGCGGGCGTCATTCTCTCCGACTTCTTCCCGACGGCCAAGGCGGTCGCCGAGTGTCGGGTGGTCAATAGGCGGCGGGGAAGCGCGCCTCTCCCTGCAAGGGGGAGGCGGACAGTCGTCCCGTCATTCCACCGCTCTTGGGCGGCCGTCTTGATCACGCTCGATAGTGATGCGAGTCCGGCTGTGGCTGGCAGCCGGCTCCTTGTCTCTTCTACCGCGGACGCCACCAGTCGGTGTCCGGGATGTTGCGCCCTGATCTCGGCGAGGAGGTGGATCACCGTTTTGCCGGTTGGGCACTTCAGTGCGGCCGCCGGTCTCCAGCTGCTCAGCAGCCGCGTCTAGGAGCTGCTGGACGCGCTCCGTCATGTGGCGACGCTCGTCGCCCTCGAGCTTGTCTAGCTCGCCTGCTGCCGCCTGGGCAGCTCGTATGTTCTCTGCGGGCGTGGTGTAGACGGGAGGATCTGTCCCGAACATGCTGGCGATGGTCGCGCCACACTGCCGGTTCAGGCCAATGCGGCTACGCCCACCAGGAGCCGGCGTGCCACCGACGGCACGGTCCATCTCACGCTGGTAGGCCTCCGAAAGGCGTCTCATGCTGGCCAGCCGGTTGGTGCTTTCGACGAGCTGGACACGGCGTGCCTCCGGCGTCTCAGCGTCGGCATCTTCCGGTATGGGCGCAGTCAGGTCTTGCAGCGCCGCCTGCAACGGATCCTGGCCACCTCCACCGGAGTACTCGTCGTGGCTGATGAAGAGCACCTCCGTGATGGTGCTGCCACCGCTGTCCGCGCGAGGAAGCGGTTCGTCGTAGACCACCACCTTGGTGGGGAACGCGTCAAGCGACGCTGTGTCGGAGTCGACGAGCATCGGGTCGGTGGAGCCAACTGAATCCAAGTCCACTGCAGGCTCGCTGGCGACGTGGAGCTGATCGAGGAGGCTGATGAGGCGGCTCTCGGGGCCATCGGTGCCCGCATCAGACGCGGGCTCGTCGGAGAGGCGAATCTCGTCAAAAAGATCGGCGAGGCAGCTCGCCGCGCATGCAACCTCTGCGCCGTGCAGAGCGTCGATGCAGACGCCGCCTGGCATGCCGGGCTGGCTGCGTTCGCTAGGAAGGAACAAGGTTCCCGTCCAGAACAGGTCTCCGGGAGACGGTGCACCTCGCCCCATGGTGGGCGCCAAATGTCGGGGGTTGGGTGCGACATATGCCAACCGGCGCACTTTACCTAGGTTCGGGGCTCTCCTAGGAGATAACACCCCTAGTCCTGCTCTGTGGGGTCTCCGCATGATCACTAAGGCACTAGTGAGTACAATGGTGCTCCTCGAGCTTTATGCTAGAGGTGGAAGAAGGCAGGGCTCGCCCTCTCCTTTCTCTATGTGTGAGTCTAGTTCTAACAGGTTGGGAACCCTTTGCATGGGTGCCCTGGGGGGTTTATATAGGCCTACCCCCAGGGGTACAATGGTAATCTGGCTGGGTGTAGGACCCGGCTGTCAGTGTCTCTGGTCGTCGGCTTCTCCACCGGCTGCTGGGGCCCGCCGCCTGGTGGCCCCCGCCGACTGGTCTGGTACGGAGGCGACAGGCCGCTCCCGCCGCTCGGGGGTCTTGCCGGCTGCTGATTACTGTAGCCGCGATGCTAATGACGCATGCTTGGTCAGGGGAGCAGTCCCGCCGCCTGGTGGGAGATCAGTGTAGCCACACCGTGTCTCATCTGGTTAATGGTGCACGGGCCCCGAGGAAGGAATGGGCCGCCTGCTGGAAGCCGGCCTCCCTCAGGTCTGACTGGTCAGGCTTCCGCCGTCTTCCGGGTTCTCGCTGCCTGGTAGGGCCCGCCGCCTGCAGGCCGTACCGACAGGCCGTCGTGGGGGCAGGGCACCGCCTAACAGGAGTGACGTCAAGGGCGGAGTGGCAACAGTGCCGCGCCGGGCGGAGATCTCCGCCTGTACGGAGCACGGTGGCCACGCCCGGCCCTGGATACGGGGGTGATGGACTACACTGTAGCCACACCCTGTCTTGTCTTCTTAATGGAGGCGCAGACTTTGAGGGCGCCACGGGCCGACTGCTAGGAGCCGGCCTCTCTGGAGGCTGCCTGCAAGGAGTCGGCCCGTCTTGGTGCCACCTTCTGGAGCTTAGCCGCCTTCTGGTAGCCGGCCGCTTGGGCCAGCCGGCCATCAGAAGGTGGCGCTTCATCTTGATGTCCTGAGGGGCGCAGCCGGCCCCGATGTCTTGAAAGGTTCAGGGACTCGGGTTAGGCTATCCGTGGCCCATTTCTCCGACACACAAGGTGAGGCTGACTATGGTAACCTAGACATGCCGCCTCGACTTGTGTCACCTCGGGCGTAGGGTCTTGTCACTTCACTGTGAGGACCGGATGAATAATAGTATTTTGGCCGTCAAGTGTACCACAGTTGTACTACTACTACTACTAGTAGAAGGAGTAGTAGGAACGTGAGTAGTACTCCCATGCCAGCATGCCTCTAGGTTCACTTCATCCTCCAGGTACCATCCACATTGCGAGTAGAATCAAATTGTCGTGGATGCGGAAGCGCGAAGAAGGACTTTTCTTTTTTGAGGATAACCGCATATTCCTTAACTAGAGAATGTTGTGTCTCCCACGCACGCGCCAATATCCATCCGAACCAGCTGCGACACATTTTTTTATCCGTTTGCATAGGTCCCACCTATCAGGAGGGGTGCAGAAATAAAAAGGAATCATAAAATGTCTCGCCATGGTGATTCGAAAGAGTGACCTCAACTAGCCAGTGGCACATGTAGCGCTAGAAGGATGGGCACGTACAGGGACAGGTACCACTCCTCAGTCTACCCGTGTAGCCTTTTCGTTTAGTCTACCTAGCCGTCTAATCAACTGCCTGCAGGCCACTTCTCCCGTTTACTTCTCCATCGGGAACCGCTTTTCCTCGGCTTCTTCACTACTCATTCATCTTCATTTGCATCTAAACCACACTGCATTCACATTGTTTTAACCTCTTCACATCCTCCTGGAGTAATTCTGAAGCCCCTTTAAATAATCATCTTCTTCAGTTAGGCGAGCCATCTAATCCTAATTCTCCAAACCATAGCCCTCCGGTCCAGCGGTTCCAAATGGCGAAAGAGATCGAGATGCAGGTTTTTAGCATCCAACATGTCCTCGTCGAAGGCTCGTTCACCATAGTTGCCACAGTCACCGACCACCCAAGGGTTGTTCGGAAGTGGATCAACAATGTATCCAACTCCGTGAAAAAGGTGGAGATGAAGGTCATCGGTCTCGACGCAGAGTACACGGAGCATGCCACTGGGAAGATCCAACGTGCCGCCATCCTTCAGATGTGCCTCAAAGATGATGTTTTGGTGTCATCATACACGCGCCCTCCATACCAGGTGAGCTTCATGATTTCTTGTCTCGGGAGGACATATACTTCTGTGGGGCAGCCATCACAGGGGACAAACAGAAGTTGGAGCCGTACAACCTCTATTTGAAAAGCATCGCTGACGTACAAACCAAAATAAAGATTCCTGTAGAAGATTGTGATAAACCGACACCATCCCTATTCGACGTAGAAAATTTTGTGTTCGGAACAAATCTCAGAAGGGTGACAAGACGCTGGCATTAAGGTCGTTTGGATGGGAGAATTATCCCTTGACATACGAGCGGATAAAAATGCTGCCCTCGATGCCCGTGTGAGTTTTGAGATAGCTGCAAGGTCTAGAGAGCTTGTTGCGAAGCCGTCTCCCACAGAAAATGATAACAATAACAAAAACAACAACAATAACAAGAAGAAGAAGAAGAAGAAGAAGAAGCCGCACCAGTAGAAGGGCATTATGGATGGATGAACTATTTCCTCTCTTGTAAAAAATATTCCCTCTCTATGTATATTGATATAGATGGACTATTTCGATGGTGTGCATGTGTTTGAAACAAGTATTAGCATGGGTCCGCTTGACTATACAGAACTATTTATCCCCCTAGCTTTTTCTACTACTACTCCTTCCAGTGATCGGTATGCAATGCATGTGTCCGTAGACATGACAGTTTGTCCATGGAAGTTCAACTACGTCGACCATCATGTTTCATCCACTGCCACTCTCGATTCCCACGATGTCGCACCAACCCACGGCACCACGTCCCTCGACGTGCGCCTCACCCCTCTCGGCCGCACCGCCTCTCTGCCTTTGTGTGCTTGACATGTGGGCCACCTGAAATGCGGCGAGCATCAAGTTTCTACCACAGCCACACGCGATTCCCACGACGCCGCTCGAACCCATGACACCACACGTCCCCCGACCTGTGGCTCACCCCTCTCGGCCCCATTGCCCCTCTGCCTTCGGGAGCACTACATGTGGACCAGCCACCTATCGGGTCCACATGTTATTGACTCAAAGGCAGGTGTAGTAAGGCGTTGAAGCTCAGTGCTGAGGGCTTCGAGAGGGAAATGTAACTCCTACGCCAGGCCTTGTGGTGCTACCGCTGCATGAACTCGTGCCAAACTCGAGATTTGTTTCTTTACTATACATGCACACAACGATTTAATGGACATTGTAATCTCAACATGTGATGGGGAGCTCTAAATTTGAATTTGAAACTTATAAAACGAAAAAAATTCAAAACAAATAAACTGGGAGAGAGGGAGTATACCATAGGATGTGTCCCATATGAAACAAGTCCCCTGGTTTGTCACCGCGAAGATGCGGTTAGAAAGGAGCACAACGTCTTCGTACTTGTACGGCAACAAATCGGCCGCAGACAGCATGGTCCACCTTTGACCGCCATGTGCAAGGTTCATGCTATCTTCTTCAATCTCACCGTGGTTCCATCGTACCAATTCAGGCGGTGGCCCGATGCATGGCTGATCCCAATGTTGGACAAAGGTGGGAACGGTGTCACCGTTGTAAATGTTGTGCAAATTGATGTTGGTACCCTCCCGTACATATGCAAGCCAATCTCCACTCGCACTGAGCCTAACCTGTGAAACAGTGGGCAGGGGGAGAATTAGGAAATGCACACGGAAGTAATCTTTAGAATGCATTTACTACGTGATCAAACTCATCTTACCTGCTCATCGGACAAAATTCGGGTGCCCCTCAACGTCGGTATCTCAAGGGGCGTCAACTTGCAACTACAGCCACACCGCGCTGGAGAGACCCCCAAGGAAACATCCTCGTGCGTTGCATGGAACATCAAGATGCATTTGTATGAGTAGTTTATTTTGTGAGAGAGAAGGATGAACGAGGGAAGGCCTTATTTGCAAATGTGGAGAGGGGTGTGCCAAACTACGGCCACGCCGCGCTGAAAAAAATTGAGTTTGGGTCGGTGGCACACCCTGCGGCAAGATGCCCGTGTGGGCTTCTTCTATAACTAGCAAGATGCCCATGCATTGCAGGGAATATCAAGATGCATTTGTTTAAAAAACACCTGTTGTTATTGACCCTTGCAGGAGTAATCCCATGTGTCAAAACTAATGATATCTCAAGAATTTTATCGGAAAAATGGTACCTTTGGAACAAGTTTTCTCTACAACTGCTCCTTGAAATGAGCGGTATGCAATGCATGTGTCAGTAGACATGACAGCTTGTCCGTGGAAGTTGAACCACGGCGACCATCACGTTTCTTGTTTCTACCACTGCCACACCCACACGCGACTCCCACGACGCTGCTCCAACCCACGGCACGACGTCCCCCGACGTGCGCCTCATCCCTCTCGGCCCCACCGCTCCTCTGCCTTTGTGTGCATGACATGCGGGCCAGCTGAACTGCGGCGACCATCAACTTTCTAACACAACCACACCTGATTGGACGCGGTTTTCCTGCTCCGATCCATACTCCCGCACCATCGAATTTTCATCCAGTGGCTGTGACACATTTCGTCTCGGGCATCAATCCTCAGCTGGAGTACTTCTGTACTACAGGTAGTACCCGCCGGTGTGGCCATCTACGCCTCGTAATGCCTCGAAGCCTAGCTGTGGCTCCCTCTCCACGGCCACGCTACCACCGGCCGGTTCATCTTGAACGAGTGAGTCGTGAACCACTCCACCATCGTGAGAATGACATGTGGGCCAGCCGCATTTAAGGTCCGCATGTCATTCACTCATAGGCCGGTGCACTAAGCCACTGAAGCTCGGTCCCGTGGGCCCCGAGAGGGAAATGTAACTCCTGCGGCAGGCCTTGTGGTGCTCTCGCAAGAAGCCCAGTACTGGGTGGCGTCGAGGTGATCTCACCAACAACTTCATCAAAGAGATTTCGATGTCGGCGAAACTCAGGTATTCCAGAACTGCAATGATAAAATTGTGACGACAACACCTCGGAGCTCAACTCCCCGGGACACTGCCACAACCCCTAAATGTCAGGAGGCACCAAGAACAATGTTCTCGTCACAAAACCATCAGAACGATTCCAAGATACCTGCATGATCCTAAATTTTTTTGAGTGAAATTTGAGGAGAGAAGAGTCAAAACTTCTACGTCAGGAGGCCTCACCAGAGCGACGAAGGGACTGAGGAGTAAAAAGAATCATACTCTCCGATATATATAATCCTAAGACTCAAAACATTTTTGTTCTAGACTCAACAACGCCAGGGATTCGATCAAGCAGGGGGCTCCTAAGTCGGGGATGGCTCTGATTACCAACTTGTAATGCCCACGATGCGGCTATATCTCCCACGTGTCGAGGCACGACTTAGAGGCATAACCGCATTGTGGTTTTGTCGCAAGAAGGGTCATCTTCACACATTCCCATGTAATGAACAAGAATGGGATAACGAGAGTTGGCTTACAATCGCCACTTCACACAATACATAAATATAATTCATACATCATCCAAAATCCACACATAGACCGACTACGGTCAAAATCCAAACGAAAATAAGACAACCCCAAATGCTAGATCCCCGATCGTCCCAATTGGGCTCCACTACTGATCATCAGGAAAAGACACATAGTAACGACCACGTTCCTCATCGAACTCCCACTTGAGGTCGATCCCATCATCTGCAATGGCATCGTCGGCACCTGCAACTGTTTTGGTAGAATCTGTGAGTCACGAGGACTCAGCAATCTCACACCCGCGAGATCAAGACTATTTAAGCTTATAGGAAAGGATGGTGTAATGAGGTGGAGCTGCAGCAGGCACTAAGCATATATAGTGGCTAACATATGCAAAAAGAGAGCGAGAAGAGAAGAAACGGAACGGTCGTCATCTAGTAATGACCAAGAAGTGATCCTGAACTCCTACTTACGTCATTCATAACTCAAACCGTGTTCACTTCCCGGACTCCGCCGAGAAGAGACCATCACGGCTACACACACAGTTGATGTATTTTAATTGGGTCAAGTGACAAGTTATCTACAACCGGACATTAACAAATTCCCATCTGCCTCATAACGGCGGGCACGGCTTTCGAAAGATAATACCCTGCAGGGGTGTTCCAACTTAGCCCATCATAAGCTCTCACGGTCAACGAAGGATAAACCTTCTCCCAGGAAGACCCGATCAGTCTCGGAATCCCGTTTTACAAGACATCTCGACAATGGTAAAACAAGACCAGCAAAGCCGCCCGATGTGCCGACAAATCCCGATAGGAGCTGCACATATCTCGTTCTAAGGGCACAACGGATGAACACTACGTACAACTAAAACCAATCCTCGAGTTTCCCCAAGGTGGCGCTGCAAGTGGCTCTAGTTTGGACCAGCACTGAGAGGAACACTGGCCCGGGGGTTTAAATAAAGATGACCCTCGGGCTCTAGAAAACCCGGGGGAAAAAGGCTTAGGTGGCAAATGGTAAAACCAAGGTTGGGCCTTGCTGGAGGAGTTTTATTCAAGGCGAACTGTCAAGGGGGTCCCATAAATCACCCAACCGCGTAAGGAATGCAAACTCAAGGAACATAATACCGGTATGACAGAAACTAGGCCGGCAAGAGTGGAACAAAACACCAGGCATAAGGCCGAGCCTTCCACCCTTTACCAAAAATATATAGATGCATTAATATAATAAGAGATATTGTGATATCCCAAAATATCCATGTTCCAACATGGAACCAACTTCATCTTCACCTGCAACTAGCAACACTATAAGAAGTGCTGAGCAAAAGCGGTAACTAAGCCAAACAACGGTTTGCTAGAAAAAGGATGGTTAGAGGCTGACATGGCAATATGGGAGGCATGATATAGCAAGTGGTAGGTAGCGGAGCATGGCAACATAACGAACAACTAGCAAAGCAAAGATAGAAGTGATTTCGAGGGTATGGTCATCTTGCCTGCAAGGTTCTCAGAGTTGTCGAAAGATTGATCCTCGTGAGCGTACTCAACAAGTTCCTCGTTCACAAACTCGTCTCCCGGATCTACCCAAGACAAGAACACAAGCAATGGAACCACAATCAATCACGGGAAATACACAAGCAATATGATGCAATACATGAATGATATGCAAGATATGATATGCGATGCATATGCGTGCTCCGGAAGGGAAATGATGAACAACGCAGTAACTTGGCAAACCAAGCATTCCACTGGAAAGATGAGATGATTTTGGTCGAAATCGATATAAGGATCACCGGAAACGGATGCACGGTTTGCAAATGGCAAGCAAAACAAGAATGACACGAATCTGCGATTAACAACATGATAGCAGTTAGAATGCAACAAGTAACAATGGTACAGCACTCCAACATAGCAACAAAGCATATGGAAGTAATATACAGGAGATGCTTGACACAAGATGAACACTGAGCTATGGCCAGATCACACCACAGCAGGTTCAAACAAGCATGGCAAAAGTGCAAAAGATAACAGGTTCACAGACTAGGTGAAATTACTAGACATGCCAGAAACAGCATCAGGTAGCAATGTTCAGAGCACGAAATCAATATGCTACAGGAACTTAACATAGTAAAACAAGGTATGGCAGTATTCTACTAAATGCATATGACAAAAGTCCCTTACTGACCATAAGCTAAAAAGGACCAGAAGATATGATTACAACCATGTAAACATAGCAAGTCCCTTACAATAATATGAAGGCATCTTGGTGAGCTTGATGCACTCACCACAAGGCAATGCATGACAAAACAAGCATACGTACAGCACGATGGCATGTTTATAAAGCTATCCATGGCAAGAGAAAGTACATAGCATGAATGAAACAACTACAACAAGCTTGGCAAAATTGAATAACACGTAAATAATCTGCCAGAAATATTTTATAGCAAAAGTAGAGCAAGATTGAGTCATGCTATGGCACTCCATAAATGCAAACAAGGGCAGGAATGGATCAATTACAACAATATCTACAAAACATCCTTACTGAACATCTCCAAAATATCCATGGATCTCTCTGTAGCATCAAGTTTACATGGCAACAAAATAACAGCAGACAAAGACTTGGAGAAATCACTGTCCCTGAAATCAGAAACATTACGGAGCCTAGTTTGCATGCTTGTGATAGTCACCACAGAGGTCAAAAAAATACATGGCATATACCAATGGAAAGATGGCATGGCATACAACAAAACACATGTAGAGTTCATGCCCATAAGATGCACAGATTAAATGATACAAAAATAACAAATCTCCAAGTTCTGCTAAGTAACAGCAGATAACAGCAAGTAACTCTCTTGCACCAGAGATTTGGGCCTCAAGATGAACTCAAATGGACATGGTACAATGGAACAAAATGTAGCATCACGAGACGACCATTTCGATATATCACACGCGCGAAACGGAGCTATATGCAGAGAGTTACGATGCTATGAACATGGGCACATACTGTAAAATAAAATGACTTGGAGAATATTCGGGGGGTCTCGGGGTCAACCTTCTCGATCTCTGGATCCAGATCGGGGCTCGGCCTCGAGGGAGCTCGCCGGAGCTAGGGCGACGGGGCGGAGGAGGAGGCGGCCGACCGGAGGGAGGAGAGGCGGAGGATGCGCCGGGCGGCGGGTAGGAGGGGCACGG